>NC_065599.1:12386227-12471227 GCF_024542745.1 Macaca thibetana thibetana | reverse complement strand
CATGATCCACCCACTTTGGCCTCCCAAATGCAGGCATGAGCCACAGCGCCCAGCTCTATCTTTCCTTTTCTTTTCTTTCTTTCTTTTTTTTTTATAAGAGAGAGCCTTGCTCTGTCACCAGGCTGAGTGCAGTGGCGCGATCTCGGCTCCCTGCAACCTCCACCTCTGGGTTCAAGCGATTCTCCTGCCTCAGCCTCCCGAGTAGCCGGGATGACCGGCACCCACCACCACGCCCAACTAATGTTTTTGTATATTTAGTAGAGACGGGGTTTCACTATGTTGGCCAGGCTGGTGCCAGTCTCTCTTGGGCTCATGATCCACCTACCTAAGCCTCCCCAAGTGCTGAGATTACAGGCTTTACCGTTCACATGAAAGGGACTGGATGGAGTATGAACCCAAAGGCCTGGCCCAGGGATCTCATCCAAGTCCCAAAAGAGCCAGAACTGAAGAGCTCTCAGTTGTGAAGGAGAGAAAGGCAGTTCCTTGGGGAGGAAGAAATGTCAGATATTCCCTTATCAATACCCACTACAGCACAAATGTGTAAGTAAATAAAAAAATAATTAGGTGTATTCCTTTGATCTTTTCTTTCCCCAAGTCTCAAATTTGGAATCGTCGATTTAAATCCTCGGTAAAATAACTCCCTGCAAAAGCCGGGCATAGTGGTTCGCGCCTGTAATCCCAGCACTTTGGGAGGCTGAGGCGGGCGGATCACCTGAGATCACGAGTTTGAGACCAGCCTGGGCAACATGGTGAAAGCCCGTCTTTATTAAAAATACAAAAATTGGTCAGGCGCGGTGGCGCACACCTGTAATCCCAGAACTATGGGAGGCCGAGGCAGGTGAATCACCTGAGGTCAGGAGTTCGAAACCAGCCTGGCCAACGTGGTAAAACCCCATCTCTACTAAAAATACAAAAATTCGCCAGGTGTGGTGGTGGCAGGTGCCTGTAGTTCCAGCTACTCAGGAGGCTGAGGCAAGAGAATCACTTGAACCTGGGAGGCAGGTGTTGAAGTGAGCTGAGATCACACCATTGCACTCCAGCCTGGGCGACAAGAATGATACTCCATCCAAAAAAAAAAAATCGGATGTAAACCTACGGTGGAATAGTATTCACTGTTAAAAAGAAGGAAATTCTCGGTCAGGCAGGGCAGCTCATGTCTGTAATCCCAGCACTTTGGGAGGCCAAGGCAGGCGGATCACCTGAGGTCAGGAGTTCAAGACCAGCCTGGCCAACATGGTGAAACCCCGTCTCTACTAAAAATACAAAAATTAGCCAGGCATGGCAGCAGGTGCCTGTCATCCCAGCTACTTAGGAGGATGAAGCAGGAGAATCGCTTGAACCCAGGAGGCAGAAGTTACAGTGAGCCGAGATCATGCCACTGCACTCCAGCCTGGGCTACAGAGCAAGACTCTGTCTCAAAACCAAAGACAAAAAACAAAAATAAACAAACAACAAAAACAAACAACAACAACAAAAATCAGATGTAAACCTACGGTGGGATAGTATTCACTGTTAAAATGAAGGAAATTCTCGGTCAAGCATCGTGGCTCATGCCTGTAATCCCAGCACTTTGGGAGGCCGAGGCGGGTGGGTCACCTGAGGCGAGCAGATCGAGACCATCCTGGCCAACACGGTGAAACCCCGTCTCTACTAAAAATATAAAAATTAGCCCGGGTGCAGTGGTGGGCACCTGTCATCCCAGCTACTCGGGAGGCTGAGGCAGGAGAATCGCTTGAACCCGGAAGACGGAGCTTGCAGTGAGCTGAGATCCGGCCACCGCACTCCAGCCTGGGCCACAGAGCGAGACTCCATCTCAAAAAAAAAAAAAAAAAAGAAAAGTGGGTTATTTCCAGAATGACAACCTCCTTCCTCGCCCTTCCAAATAATCGCTTGGTGTAACGTTTGTTTTCCTCTCAGTGAGTGTTTTTCTTCCCTTCGGTTTTCTGAGAAAGCTTCACACGGATAATCACACAGACCAACAGGCAGTGACTGTCAACAGGAGACGCCGCGTTCGAACGGCGAGGCGGGGGGAGCGGAGCGGGAGGGGGCGGGAGGCTTGTCTGTCAGGGGGTTGTGTGATGAAGACAGGTTCTCCCCAGCCAGGCTGGGTTAACGAGACAGAAAGCTTTCAGTGACCTCATGAGGCTGCTCTGTTGCCGGAAAGAAAAGCCGAGATTTTCTGTCTCTGAAAACTGAAGACAAAATACATTGACCTCTGAGTGGAAATCTTTACAATTTGCTTCTCAGGCCACATTTTCAAGCAGGAGTATTTGTGTTTTTTTTTTTTTTTTTTAATTCTCCAGCAATGGAAGATAAGAGCTTTCGTGTCAATGCACAGACCTGTGTGTGGGTTGGTCCCCACTGCCTGGGGACCACTGACCCCCCAATGCTGCCTTTGATCTGGGGTTCTGAGCCTTGACCCTGGCACCATCCAGGGGTGCAACGGAGAGAGCAGCCGGTGGACGGGTTGACGTGTAGGGTGGTGGGGAGCAGGGAAGAGGGGGGTCCCCCGGAGAGCTGCAACCTGAACCCCTTCCCTGACATCATTTTGTTCCATACCCCTCAGAGACATGGAGGAGGGGGTGCCTGGGCCTCCCCGACACGGCGTCAGAGCAGGCCCTGCGTTCAGACATGGCAGCTTGTCACAGCCTCATCAGGCGAGAGCAACTGGAGTAGAAGATGCCTTTTTTTTTTTTTTTTTTTTTTTAAGGCTACCCCAGAGTCAATTAAAATACAGTAAGTCTGACATTTGCAGGATCCTGAACGATCAAAGTGGAAAATGCCCATACAGCTTCTGACATAAAAAAAAAACAGTGTGTTTGGCGGAAGACTGACACGAACCGTAACAGGTCAGGTAATTATGAGAAAATCTATGATATGTCTGTTGCAGTTGCTTAGTTTGTACACACGATCGCAGCCGTCAGACAAAAGAGCGGGGGGTTCTCTCCTCCTGACGCATCCGGGAGCCGCTGACACCCTCTCGTGATGCCGATACAGACGGCATCTGAGGAGAGAGTGAATTAATTTGACAGTAAATAGGGGGTAGCAGTTACTGCCTCTTCTTTAAATATCCAGGTTTTAATTGCACCAGGGCAAGGCACTCTCCTCCCATTTCATGGGCCCAGGTGTGCCCATGCACACCCCCCACACACACACACACATACCCTCTCGCTGTCACACACACACCCGGGCATGCATGCAAAAGACGCCAAAGTTGTTTTTTATTTGTTTTATATATATATATATATATATTATTTTTTTTTGCTGTGTGTAATGACAGCACGTGCACACACTTGGCTGTTGTTTTATCCTTTGCATGCTAATTGCTTGAAAGCCATGCATTTTTTTCCCCCCTCTCTTCCCAGCCCCCTCCTCCCACAATCCGTCTCCAACACCCAGCGCTGAACAGATGCGTTCATTAGGATGATTAAGGAATTCTCCCATCGTCTCGCCTTGATGTGTTTATTAAATTAAAGAGGGATGAGACGGATGGATCCGTGGGCTCAAGGGTATCGCCGGGCGAAAACCACGGGTGTATTTCGCCGGGGCTGGGCCCTCTCTGCCGTGCTCCCGTCGTAATTGGCTTAATGGATTTTCGGTGTGTCTGTTTCGTCCTCTCTCAGGCAAACTAATTACAGCTTTTTACATTAAATTCTAATAGATTTCAATTTATCTCTTCTACGTTATCACAATGATTACAGTAATAAATGAAGCAGGTCGACACCGTTTACGAACACAGTTCGGGTCTGGCGTTACAGCAGCGTGGCTCGGCACAGACGGACTGAATAGATGCGC
Source organism: Macaca thibetana thibetana (assembly GCF_024542745.1). Classification (NCBI taxonomy): domain Eukaryota; kingdom Metazoa; phylum Chordata; class Mammalia; order Primates; family Cercopithecidae; genus Macaca; species Macaca thibetana. The sequence continues at coordinate 12,467,432 of NC_065599.1, read as the reverse complement.
TGGGTGAAGAGGGTAACGGGAGGGACGTTGGGAGTGTGTGTTCCTGTGTCTTCTGTGATTTGTTGTTTTTTTTTTTTTTATTGACAGTCTGCAGAGAATTCTCACAAGGTCGCTGGTTGGTTGGTTGGTTGGTTTTTTGTGTGTTTGTCTCTTCGTTTTTGTAAGAGGGAGTTTCGTTCTCGTCGCCCGGGCTGGAGTGCGATGGGGCGATCTCGGCTCACCGCAACCTCCGCCACCTGTGGGTTCAAGCGATTCTCCGGCCTCAGCCTCCCGAGTCGCTCGGATTACAGGCACCTGCCACTGCCAGGCTCGGTCACTTATTAATTGATTTTTTTGGATTTTTAGTAGAGACGGGGTTTCTCCATGTTGGCCAGGCTGGTCTCGAACTCCTGACCTCAGGTGATCCACCCGCCTCGGCCTCTCAAAATGCTGGGATGACAGGCGTGAGCCACCGCGCCTGGCTTTTTTTTTTTCTTTCCTATTTCCCCAATGGGTCCAATTTCCCTGCCTCAGCCTCCCGAGCAGCTGGGACGACAGGCGCCCACCACCACACTCGACTGATTTTTGTATTTTTAGTAGAGACGAGATTTCACCATATGGCCCAGGCTGGTCTAGAACTCCTGGCCTCAAGTGATCCACCCGCCTCGGCCTCCCAAAGAGGGTGGACGTGTCTCACCAGCACAAATGGGCGATCAACCGTATTCCCTTTGCAAAGTGAGGCGGTCATCAGGTTTCCTGGGTATTATCGGGTCCTTCTGTTCCGTTTTAATGACCTCCCGTTATTTCTGCACAGAAGGTGAAAATCGCCCTCTTCTACAGCCTCCATCAGAGCCACCGTCCCCCCAACTCCGCCGGCCACCGCCACGCGGACGTCAAATCCGGGACAGACTTCAGATGGCCGGGAAAGGCCATCCTGGCTTTGTCACTCTGAGCCCAATCAGGGTGTCACACGTGGTCCACCTGTGAAGTTCGTGGCCGCTGCTGGTATAAATGGTAACAGGGCCGATGGCCCTCAGTTGTCAGACATTGATTTAGACAGGTGACTTCCTCGACCTCTACTTCTCCTGCTTTGTAAGGTAACGAGACCAAACTTTCAGACTAACTTTCCAGACTCTGGAGGCGATGAGTTCAGTGCAGTCAGTTTATGTAAAAGTTGATCGGCCGGGCGCGGTGGCTCACGCCTGTCATCCCAACACTTTGGGAGGCTGAGGCAGGTGGATCACTTGAGGTCAGGAGTTCCAGACCAGCCTGGCCCACATGGTGAAATGTTGTCTCTACTAAAAATACAAAAATTTGCCGGGTGTGGTGGCAGGTGCCTGTCATCCGAGCGACTCAGGAGGCTGAGGCAGGAGAATCGCTTGAACCCGGGAGGCAGAGGCTGCTGTGAGCCGAGATCACACCACTGCACTCCAGCCTGGGCGACAGAGCGAGATTCTATCTCAAAAAAAAAAAAAAAAAAAATTACGTCTTGGGCTTCCTGTAATCATGTCAAAACCATTAATTTTTTGTAGCTGCCAAGGTTATAGAAGGCATTGTAATAACTATCCATGTTCGCTATGAAACGTCCCCATAAAATGCACGAAGGCAAGAAGAATGACTGACGCCTGGAATCCCAGTATTTTGGGAGGCCAAGGAGGAATGATCGCTTGAACTCAGGAGTTTGAGACCAGTCTGGGCAGCATAGTGACCCTCCGTCTCTACATAGATTTTTTTAAAAATTAGCCAGGTGTGGAGGGACTCGTGGAGTCCTAGCTACTCAGGAGGCTGAGGTGGGAGGATTGCTTGAGCGAGGGAGGCTGGAGGCAGCCGTGAGCCAAGGTGGTGCCATGACACTCCAGCCCGGACAACACCGTGAGACCCTGTCTCAAAGATTTAAAAATGCAGACAAATCGTATCGGACTGTGTTTAGTGCGGGGATGGGCAGATATGCTGGAAAGAGTCAGATAGTAAGTAATTATTAATGTTTTCAGGATAATAGAATTGCTGTGGTGGCCATGAAACTCTACTGGGTTTTTTTTTTTATTATTATTTTCATTTATTTATTTTTATTTTATTTGTTTAATTGTTTTAGAGGTGGGGATCTGTCTCTACAAAAAATTACACATAGCAAGACCCTGTCTTTGCAAAAAAAACTTTAAAATTAGCCAGGTATGGTGACACATGGTTGTAGTCCCAGCTACTGGGGAGGCTGAGGTGGGGGATCACTTGAGCCCAGGAGGTCAAGGCTGCAGTGAGCTATGATATCTCAACCCGTTGGGAAATGGAGGTGAGAGGATTGCTTGAGGCCAGGAGTTCAAGAAGTACCTGGCCAACATAGCAAGATCTTATCTCTACAGAAAATTAACAGAGCGTGATAACCTGTTCCTGTAATCCCTCTGGGTTACTTGGGTGACCAAGGTGGGTGAATCGCTTGAGGCCAGGAGTTCAAGATCTGCCTGGGCAGCATAGCAAGACCCCATCTCTACAACAAATTAGCAGAGCATCATGGCCTGTTCCTATAATCCCAGCTACTAGGGCAGACAAGGTGGGTGAATCGCTTGAGCCCAGGAGTTCAAGACCAGCCTGGGCAACATAGCACGACCCTGTCTCTACAAAAAAACTTTAAAATTAGCCAGGTATGGTGACATATGCTTGCAGTCCCAACTACTGGGGAGGCTGAGGTAGGGGGATCACTTGAACCCAGGGGGTCGAAGCTGCAGTGAACTATGATACCTCAACCCTTTGGGAAGTGGAGGTGGGAGGATCGCTTGGGGCCAGGAGTTCAAGATCTGCCTGGGCAGCATAGCAAGACCCCATCTCTACAACAAATTAGCAGAGCCTGATGGCGTGTTCCTGTAATCCCAGCTACATGGGCGGCCAAGGTGAGTGAATCGCTTGAGGCCAGGAGTTCAAGACCAGCCTGGGCAACATAGCACGACCCTGTCTCTGCAAAAAAAAAATTAATAGAGAGTGATGGCATGTTCCTGTAATCCCAACTATTTGAGAGCCCAAGGTGGGTGAACTGCTTGAGCCCAGGAGTTCAAGACTAGCCTGGGCAAGACAGCGAGACCCTGCCTCTGCACAAAAGTTTAAAAATTAGCCACGTATGATGACACAAGCTTGTAGTCCCAGCTACTCGGGAGGCTGAGGTAGGGGGATCGCTTGAGCCCAGGAGGTCGAGGCTGCAGTGAACTCTGGCGGTGCCATTGCAGTCCAGCCTGGTGACAGAGCGAGACCCTGTCAAAAAAAATATTAGAACCATTCATGCACGATGGTTAGAAACCCAAAGGGGAGTGGAAATTCAGGATTGAGGCAGGTGGCTCACACCCATGGAATCGGCAGCCACCCCCCAAAAAGAATCCCACATGGGCTGTGCCCTGTGGAAGCTCCAGGAGCAAGCAGCCCCCACACCAGCTTCCTCATCCATCTGCGGCGTTGGTTGTCGGGCATTTGAAATTGCAAGGTGTCCGCCTGCATTCCGTCACGTGCCGCAGAAACACAAGGAGCCATCTCTCTCCCCTGATGGAAACCAGCCCCTGGTAAGGGGCCCGGAATGAATGTGAGGAGATGATGGGCCTAGAGACTGCTCCAGGGTCAGGCAGCCGCCGCGTGGGAATGAGCCGGTCAGCAGGTATCTACCGTCATTGCTCCCCGAGGCAGGGGTTCCCCAGCCGCCCTCAGCTCCATCCAGCCTCACAGGGTGGCTCTGAGGCCACTCTGTGCTGGAATCAGCTGGACGGAAGGCGGCTGGCCGGAGAGGGCCACGGCTGGATGGGCACTTGGTAGCCTGTGGCCCTGGCCTGGGTTCAGGGAGGGTGTGGGCCGGGGGCAGGAGGAGGGTGGGGAGGGAGACACAGCGGGAGGAGGAGGTGAAGGGAGTGGGGGATGGAGGAGGAGGAGATGGAGGGAGGTTAGGAGGGATGGAATGGGGAAGTGAGAGCTGGGAGCAGATGGAGAAGGAGGAGATGGAAGAGGAGGATAAGATGGAGTAGATGGAGGATGGAGATGGAGGAGATGAAGTAGGAGGAGACTGAGGAGGAGATTGAGATGAAGGTGGGAGAGGAGGGAAAGGGAGATGGAGGAGGCAGGAGGAGATAGAGAGGAGGAGATGGAGGAGGAGGAGATGGAGATGGAGAAGTTAGACGAGGAGATGGAGATGGGGAAGTGAGAGGAGGAGCAGATGGAGATGGAGGAGATGGAAGAGGAGGATGAGATGGAGTAGATGGAGGAGGAGAAGATGGAGGAGATGAAGTAGGAGGAGACTGAGGAGGAGATTGAGATGAAGGGGGAGAGGAGGGAGGAGGAGATGGAGGAGGAGATGGAGGAGATAGAAGAGGAGGAGATGGAGGAGGAGGAGATGGAGATGGAGAAGTTAGACGAGGAGATGGAGATGGGGAAGTGAGAGGAGGAGCAGATGGAGAAGGAGGAGATGGAAGAGGAGGATGAGATGGAGTAGATGGAGGAGGAGAAGATGGAGGAGATGAAGTAGGAGGAGACTGAGGAGGAGATTGAGATGAAGGTGGGAGAGGAGGAGCAGGGGGAGATGGAGGAGGAGATGGAGGAGATAGAAGAGGAGGAGATGGAGGAGGAGGAGATGGAGATGGAGAAGTTAGACGAGGAGATGGAGATGGGGGAAGTGAGAGGAGGAGCAGATGGAGAAGGAGGAGATGGAAGAGGAGGATGAGATGGAGTAGATGGAGGAGGAGAGAGATGGAGAGATGAAGTAGGAGGAGACTGAGGAGGAGATTGAGATGAAGGTGGGAGAGGAGGAGAAGGGGGAGATGGAGGAGGAGATGGAGGAGATAGAAGAGGAGGAGATGGAGGAGGAGGAGATGGAGATGGAGAAGTTAGACGAGGAGATGGAGATGGGGAAGTGAGAGGAGGAGCAGATGGAGAAGGAGGAGATGGAAGAGGAGGATGAGATGGAGTAGATGGAGGAGGAGAAGATGGAGGAGATGAAGTAGGAGGAGACTGAGGAGGAGATTGAGATGAAGGTGGGAGAGGAGGAGAAGGGGGAGATGGAGGAGGAGATGGAGGAGATAGAAGAGGAGGAGATGGAGGAGGAGGAGAAGATGGAGGAGGAGAAGATGGAGGAGAAGATGGAGGAGATGGAGATGGAGGAGGAGACGGAAATGGAGGAGGAGGAGCTGGAGGAAGAGCAGACAGAGGAGATGGTGGAGGAGGAGGAGATGGAGGAAGAGGAGATGGAGAAAGAGGAGACAGAGGAGCTAGAGATGGAGGAAAAGGAGGAGATGGAGGAGGAGGAGATGGAGGAGGAGAAGATGGAGGAGGAGGAGGAGATGGAGGAGGTAGAGGAGGAAGAGGAGGAGAGAGAGGAGATGGAAGAGATGGAGAAAGAGGAGACAGAGGAGCTAGAGATGGAGGAGGAGGAGAAGATAGAGGAGGAGGAGATGGAGGAGGAGGAGATGGAGGAAGAGAAGACAGAGGAGACAGAGATGGAGGAGGAGATGGAGGAGGTAGAGGAGGAAGAGGAGATGGACGAGGAGGAGATGCAGGAAGAGGAGATGGAGGAAGAGGAGACAGAGGAGACAGAGATGGAGGAGATGGAGGATGAGAAGGAGGAGGAGATGCAGGAGATAGAGGAGGAGGAGGAGATGGAGGAAGAGAAGATGGAGGAGGAGGGGATGGAGGAGATTGGGGATAAATTCCCCCTTGGCAGCAAGGAGATTTTCCTGCTGGAAGCAGTGGTCAGCTGTGGGAGTGGTGATCACCATCACGTGTCACTTTGTGTGACAAACATGCTTCAAAAAATAAAAATAAGATACAGGAATGTGGTTTCCACACAATATTTTAAAATACCACCCTCAGGAATTAATCACATAGAAACACATACTGTTTTTTGGATTTAAACAACTTTGAAAATGTAACTTAACGTTGCTTTTCTGTATGGTGTTTTATTCCTTTTAAAGGAATTATTAGACTATTCTAATTCTAACCCTTTTAAAGGGTCATTCTAATGAGGTTTTGAGAGAGAGAAGTTGCATAAATGTCATATCAAGGTATTATAAGTAACTACATTTAAAATTACAAAGCTGTGATCAGAAATGTGAAATCTGATCCACACGAGCAGAAACTCTCAACGGGCAGGAAACGCAACCACTGGTGAACACCTGATTGAAATGCAAAATTGACCATCGCAATTTAAACGACAGTTATAATAAAAAGATATCCTAAGCCAGTGTAAACCAAAATTTCCAAAATATCCAGAAATATACTTTTTAAAACCATCAGAAATGAAAAAAGTGAGAGTAAAAGAAAGCAACTCGGCTAATCTCCTTGGAAAGTGAATTTGGTATCTGTGATTTGAAGTATGGTCTATGGTCTGTGATCCTCACCTGGTGTGGATGGGGCAGGGCCATGGTCTGTGATGCTCACCTGGTGTGGATGGGGCTGATCCATGGTCCGTGATTCTCACCTGGTGTGGATGGAGCTGATCCATGGTCCGTGATACTCACCTGGTGTGGAGGGAGCTGATCCATGGTCCGTGATCCTCACCTGGTGTGGATGGGGCAGGGCCATGGTCTGTGATGCTCACCTGGTGTGGAGGGAGCTGATCCATGGTCCGTGATACTCACCTGGTGTGGATGGAGCTGATCCATGGTCTGTGATACTCACCTGGTGTGGAGGGAGCTGATCCATGGTCCGTGATTCTCACCTGGTGTGGATGGAGCTGATCCATGGTCCGTGATTCTCACCTGGTGTGGATGGAGCTGATCCATGGTCTGTGATACTCACTTGGTGTGGATGGGGCTGATCCATGGTCTGTGACGCTCACCTGGTGTGGATGCAGCTGATCCATGGTCTGTGATGCTCACCTGGTGTGGAGGGAGCTGATCCATGGTCCGTGATACTCACCTGGTGTGGATGGAGCTGATCCATGGTCTGTGATACTCACCTGGTGTGGATGGAGCTGATCCATGGTCTGTGATTCTCACCTGGTGTGGATGGAGCTGATCCATGGTCTGTGATACTCACCTGGTGTGGATGGAGCTGATCCATGGTCTGTGATCCTCACCTGGTGTGGATGGGGCTGATCCATGGTCTGTGATTCTCACCTGGTGTGGATGGAGCTGATCCATGGTCTGTGATACTCACCTGGTGTGGATGGGGCAGGGCCATGGTCTGTGATTCTCACCTGGTGTGGATGGAGCTGATCCATGGTCTGTGATACTCACCTGGTGTGGATGGGGCAGGGCCATGGTCTGTGATTCTCACCTGGTGTGGATGGAGCTTGTCCATGGTCTGTGATAATCACCTGGTGTGGATGGAGCTGATCCATGGTCTGTGATCCTCACCTGGTGTGGATGGAGCTGATCCATGGTCTGTGATACTCACCTGGTGTGGATGGGGCTGATCCATGGTCTGTGATCCTCACCTGGTGTGGATGGAGCTGATCCATGGTCTGTGATCCTCACCTGGTGTAGATGGAGCTGATCCATGGTCTGTGATGCTCACCTGGTGTGGATGGAGCTGATCCATGGTCTGTGATCCTCACCTGGTGTGGATGGGGCTGATCCATGGTCTGTGATGCTCACCTGGTGTGGATGGAGCTTGTCTATGGTCCATGATACTCACCTGGTGTAGATGGAGCTGATCCATGGTCTGTGATGCTCACCTGGTGTGGATGGAGCTGATCCATGGTCCATGATCCTCACCTGGTGTGGATGGGGCTGATCCATGGTCTGTGATCCTCACCTGGTGTGGATGGAGCTGATCCATGGTCTGTGATCCTCACCTGGTGTAGATGGAGCTGATCCATGGTCTGTGATGCTCACCTGGTGTGGATGGGGCTGATCCATGGTCTGTGATCCTCACCTGGTGTGGATGGGGCTGATCCATGGTCTGTGATGCTCACCTGGTGTGGATGGAGCTTGTCTATGGTCCATGATACTCACCTGGTGTAGATGGAGCTGATCCATGGTCTGTGATGCTCACCTGGTGTGGATGGAGCTGATCCATGGTCCGTGATCCTCACCTGGTGTGGATGGGGCTGATCCATGGTCCGTGATACTCACCTGGTGTAGATGGAGCTGATCCATGGTCTCTGATACTCACCTGGTGTGGATGGGGCAGGGCCATGGTCTGTGATTCTCACCTGGTGTGGATGGAGCTTGTCTATGGTCCGTGATACTCACCTGGTGTAGATGGAGCTGATCCATGGTCTGTGATTCTCACCTGGTGTGGATGGAGCTGATCCATGGTCTGTGATCCTCACCTGGTGTGGATGGGGCAGGGCCATGGTCTGTGATTCTCACCTGGTGTGGATGCAGCTGATTCATGGTCCGTGATACTCACCTGGTGTAGATGGAGCTGATCCATGGTCTGTGATTCTCACCTGGTGTGGATGGGGCTGATCCATGGTCTGTGATACTCACCTTGTGTGGATGGGGCAGGGCCATGGTCTGTGATGCTCACCTTGTGTGGATGCAGCTGATTCATGGTCCGTGATACTCACCTGGTGTGGATGGAGCTTGTTTATGGTCCGTGATACTCACCTGGTGTGGATGGAGCTGATCCATGGTCTCTGATACTCACCTGGTGTGGATGGAGCTGATCCATGGTCTGTGATCCTCACCTGGTGTGGATGGGGCTGATCCATGGTCTGTGATACTCACCTGGTGTGGATGGAGCTGATCCATGGTCTCTGATACTCACCTGGTGTGGATGGGGATGATCTGTGATTCTCACCTGGTGTGGATGGGGCTGATCCATGGTCTGTGATACTCACCTGGTGTGGATGGGGCTGATCCATGGTCTGTGATACTCACCTGGTGTGGATGGAGCTGATCCATGGTCTGTGATACTCACCTGGTGTGGATGGGGCAGGGCCATGGTCTGTGATACTCACCTGGTGTGGATGGAGCTTGTCTATGGTCCGTGATACTCACATGGTGTAGATGGAGCTGATCCATGGTCTCTGATTCTCACCTGGTGTGGATGGAGCTGATCCATGGTCTGTGATGCTCACCTGGTGTAGATGGAGCTGATCCATGGTCCATGATGTATTTTTAGCTGATCCATGGTCTGTGATACTCACCTTGTGTGGATGGGGCAGGGCCATGGTCTGTGATGCTCACCTTGTGTGGATGCGGCAGGGCCATGGTCTGTGATGCTCACCTTGTGTGGATGCAGCTGATCCATGGTCCGTGATACTCACCTGGTGTGGATGGAGCTGATCCATGGTCTGTGATACTCACCTGGTGTGGATGGAGCTGATCCATGGTCTGTGATACTCACCTGGTGTAGATGGAGCTGATCCATGGTCTGTGATACTCACCTGGTGTGGATGGGACAGGGCCATGGTCTGTGATACTCACCTGGTGTGGATGGAGCTGATCCATGGTCTGTGATACTCACCTGGTGTGGATGGAGCTGATCCATGGTCTGTGATACTCACCTGGTGTGGATGGAGCTGATCCATGGTCTGTGATTCTCACCTGGTGATCCATGGTCTGTGATACTCACCTGGTGTCCTCACTATGGTGTGATACTCACCTGGTGTAGATGGAGCTGATCCATGGTCTGTGATCCTCACCTGGTGTGGATGGGGCAGGGCCATGGTCTGTGATTCTCACCTGGTGTGGAGGGAGCTGATCCATGGTCCGTGATACTCACCTGGTGTGGATGGAGCTGATCCATGGTCCATGATGTATTTTTAGCTGATCCATGGTCTGCGATACTCACCTTGTGTGGATGGGGCAGGGCCATGGTCTGTGATGCTCACCTTGTGTGGATGCAGCTGATTCATGGTCCGTGATGCTCACCTGGTGTGGATGGAGCTGATCCATGGTCTGTGATACTCACCTGGTGTGGATGGAGCTTGTCTATGGTCTGTGATTCTCACCTGGTGTGGATGGAGCTGATCCATGGTCTGTGATACTCACCTTGTGTGGATGGGGCAGGGCCATGGTCTGTGATACTCACCTTGTGTGGATGCAGCTGATTCATGGTCCGTGATGCTCACCTGGTGTGGATGGAGCTGATCCATGGTCCATGATGTATTTTTAGCTGATCCATGGTCTGTGACGTTCACCTGGTGTGGACGGAGCTGATCCATGGTCTGTGATGCTCACGGGGGTCAGGTGTGGGTACCACAGGGCCTGTAGTCTGAGGCTCACCAGGACTAGCTCTCGCTGCTGCTGAAACAGGGACTCACAGGCATGTCTGCCACAGAACTGTGCCTGGGTTCCTTAAGGACCGTGACCAGTGACCCGTGGAGCTGAGAGCACTTAACCGGTGTGGAGAAAGTGGGTTTTATACATGCATTCTGTGAAAATATTTTTCTATCAGAATTAGGAACTAAACATTATAATTAAACATATCTCTCCAATTAAGTTCTTGAACCAACTAATTGCGTGAGTCCACATAAACTTGTTTTTAAAAAATAACAGTAGTCCATTTCACCTTACAGAAACTAAATTACCTCTTTTGCCACTAAGCATATACACAGATTATACCCATTAGCTTTTTATTTTTCTGTTTTTACATAATGGAAATGCCTGAAAAATTGAGGGTGAAAAAAACCTCGAGGCCTGAGGTTGGGCTTGAAATTAAGTGTGTTCCGCTCATTGTCACCCATTTTTTCTTAAATTACAGGGTGCGATTTCACATAAACATGAGTGTTAACGTCCCATTCCCCTTGTGGTCTCATCGGTATCTGCTACGTCTGCTTCACAGCCCACAAACCCAGGGCCAGGCTGGGCTCAGGATTAAATCGCGACTCTCCTCTTTGTTACTGTGTGTACCTGGCCATCTTTAAAAAATAAAATACAATCACTCTGTGCCTAAGCTTCCTCATGAGAAAAGTGAAAAGAAAGGGAAGATGTTCCTCCAAAGATGCTTTTAAGAATTAGGCCAGGTGCGGTGGCTCACGCGTGTCATCCCAGCACTTTGGGAGGCCGACGCTGGGGGATCATTTGAGGTTAGGAGTTTGAGACCAGCCTGGCCAACATGGTGAGACCCCGTCTCTACTAAAAATACAACAAAATTAGCTGGGCGTGGTGGCACAGGCCTGTAGTCCCAGCTACTTGGGAGACTGAGGCGGAAGAATCGCTTGAACCCAGCAGTCAGAGGTTGCAGTGAGCTGAGATCTCACCACTGCACTGGGTGACAGAGCAAGACTCCGTCTCAAAAAGAAAAAAAAAGAGAATTACATCCACCCATCCACTAAAACTACTCAAAACATGTCTGCACGCGCTACCTCCTCGACACACATCACACGTATTATTTTGATCGGGTATTACGATTAATTTACTACACATCACATATTATTATTTTGATCTGGTATCAGGATTCATTCACTAAAGTATTAGGATAATTTACTAAGTAAATTCCACGTTGAAATAGGAACCATTTTTCCTACAGGAGCTCACGCTATAGTGACTTGGGTAGAAGACGTTTGCACCTTCAGCTATATCCTCCTGTAGAGCTATATCCTCCCGTATCGATGCTTCTGGCAGGCTCAACAATGAACATTTTTCGAGTCCACACTATAGTGACTTACATAGAAGACGTTTGCACACTGAGGTATATCCTCCTGGACAGCTATATCCTCCTGTATCGATGCTTCTCGCAGGCTCTTCAATGAACGTTTTTCGAGCTCACGCTATAGTGACTTACATAGATATTTGCACACTGAGGTATATCCTCCTGTACAGCTATATCCTCCTGTAGAGCTATATCCTCCTGTATCGATGCTTCTGGCAGGCTCAACAATGAACATTTTTCGAGTCCACACTATAGTGACTTACATAGATGTTTGCACACTGCGGTATATCCTCCTGTAGAGGTATATCCTCCTGTATGATGCTTCTGGCAGGCTCAACAATGAACATTTTTCGAGCTCCACACTATAGTGACTTACATAGATGTTTGCACACTGCGGTATATCCTCCTGTACAGCTATATCCTCCTGTATCGATGCTTCTCGCAGGCTCAACAATGAACATTTTTCGAGTCCACACTATAGTGACTTACATAGATGTTTGCACACTGAGGTATATCCTCCTGTACAGCTATATCCTCCTGTATTGATGCTTCTCGCAGGCTCTACAATGAACACTTTTCGAGTCCACACTATAGTGACTTACATAGATGTTTGCACACTGAGGTATATCCTCCTGTAGAGCTATATCCTCCTGTAGAGTTATATGTATCGATGCTTCTCGCAGGCTCTAGAAGGAACATTTTCGAGTTCATGCTATAGTGACTTATGTACAAGATGTTTGCACACTGAGGTATATCCTCCTGTAGCGCTATATCCTCCTGTACAGCTATATCCTCCTGTATCGATGCTTCTCGCAGGCTCTACAAGGAACATTTTCCAGTTCACGCTATAGTGACTTATGTAGAAGATGTTTGTACAGTGAGATATATCCTCCTGCAGAGCTATATCCTCCTGTAGCGCTATATCCTCCTATACAGCTATGTCCTCCTGTATCGATGCTTCTCGCAGGCTCTACAAGGAACATTTTCCAGTTCACGCTATAGTGACTTACATAGAAGATGTTTGCACACGGAGGTATATCCTCCTGTATCGATGCTTCTTGCAGGCTCTACAACCAACATTTTTCAAGCTCACGCTATAGTGACTTACATAGATGTTTGCACACTGCGGTATATCCTCCTGTAGAGGTATATCCTCCTGTACAGCTATATCCTCCTGTATCGATGCTTCTCGCAGGCTCTTCAATGAACGTTTTTCGAGCTCACACTATAGTGACTTACATAGATGTTTGCACACTGAGGTATATCCTCCTGTACAGCTATATCCTCCTGTATCGATGCTTCTGGCAGGCTCAACAATGAACATTTTTCGAGTCCACACTATAGTGACTTACATAGATGTTTGCACACTGAGGTATATCCTCCTGTACAGCTATATCCTCCTGTATTGATGCTTCTCGCGGGCTCTACAATGAACACTTTTCGAGTCCACGCTATAGTGACTTACATAGATGTTTGCACACTGAGGTATATCCTCCTGTAGAGCTACATCCTCCTGTAGAGCTATATCCTCCTGTAGAGTTATATGTATCGATGCTTCTCGCAGGCTCTAGAAGGAACATTTTCGAGTTCACGCTATAGTGACTTATGTACAAGATGTTTGCACACTGAGGTATATCCTCCTGTAGAGCTATATCCTCCTGTAGCGCTATATCCTCCTGTACAGCTATGTCCTCCTGTATCGATGCTTCTCGCAGGCTCTACAAGGAACATTTTCCAGTTCACGCTATAGTGACTTACATAGAAGATGTTTGCACACGGAGGTATATCCTCCTGTATCGATGCTTCTTGCAGGCTCTACAACCAACATTTTTCAAGCTCACGCTATAGTGACTTACAGAGATGTTTGCACACTGAGGTATATCCTCCTGTAGAGCTATATCCTCCTGTAGAGCTATATCCTCCTGTATCGATGCTTCTCGCAGGCTCTTCTCGTTTTTCGAGCTCACGCTATAGCTTACATAGATGTTTCACATGCGGTAACGCTATATTCCTTATCGAGCTTCTGGCAGGCTCTACAATGAACATTTTTCGAGTCCACACTATAGTACATAGATGTTTGCACACTGAGGTGTATCCTCCTGTACAGCTATATCCTCCTGTATTGATGCTTCTCGCGGGCTCTACAATGAACACTTTTCGAGTCCACGCTATAGTGACTTACATAGATGTTTGCACACTGAGGTATATCCTCCTGTAGAGCTACATCCTCCTGTAGAGCTATATCCTCCTGTAGAGTTATATGTATCGATGCTTCTCGCAGGCTCTAGAAGGAACATTTTCGAGTTCACGCTATAGTGACTTATGTAGAAGATGTTTGCACAGTGAGGTATATCCTCCTGTAGAGCTATATCCTCCTGTAGAGGTATATCCTCCTGTAGAGCTATATCCTCCTGTATCGATGCTTCTTGCAGGCTCTAGAAGGAACATTTTCGAGTTCACGCTATAGTGACTTATGTACAAGATGTTTGTACAGTGAGGTATATCCTCCTGCAGAGCTATATCCTCCTGTAGCGCTATATCCTCCTATACAGCTATGTCCTCCTGTATCGATGCTTCTCGCAGGCTCTACAAGGAACATTTTCCAGTTCACGCTATAGTGACTTACATAGAAGATGTTTGCACACGGAGGTATATCCTCCTGTATCGATGCTTCTTGCAGGCTCTACAACCAACATTTTTCAAGCTCACGCTATAGTGACTTACAGAGATGTTTGCACACGGAGGTATATCCTCCTGTATCGATGCTTCGCGCAGCCTCGACAATGAACGTTTTTCGAGCTCACACTATAGTGACTTACATAGATATTTGCACACTGAGGTATATCCTCCTGTAGAGCTATATCCTCCTGTAGAGCTATATCCTCCTGTATCGATGCTTCTCGCAGGCTCTACAAGGAACATTTTCCCACGTGTTAACGTCTCTGAAATCAGCACCTGCTCCCCAGCTGTGGAAAGTGTGGGGGGGTGTTCATGAAATAATGGTGTGTTTTTCCATCCATGGGGTTTCAGATTTGGTAACTGAGAGGAGAATGACTCTTAAAAAGTATGCAGCTTGGACAGGCGCGGTGGCTCACGCCCGTCATCCCAGCATTTTGGGAGGCCACGGCGGGAGGATCACTTGAGGTCAGGAGTTCAAGACCAGCCTGGCCAACATGGCGAAACCCCGTCTCTACTAAAAACACAAAAAAATTAGCTGGGTGTGGTGGTGGCGAGCGCTTGTAATTCCAGATCACCGGGAGGCTGAGGCAGGAGAATCGCTTGAACCCGGGAGGCGGAGCTTGCAGTCAACCGAGATTGCACCACTGTACTCCAGCCTGGGCCACAGAGGGACACTCTGTCTCAAAAAAAAAAAACATATACATAAATATATATATATATACACACACACACACATAGGTAGATACAGATACAGATATACAGAATATACTTTGACATAGATACACCTAGACAAACATAGATATAGGAATAGATAGGCACAGGTATTGATATACATAGGTATAGCTAAGCATAGACATAGGTTTAGATACAGATATATCTATAGGTATAGATGCAGATATAAATACAGAATTTACTTAGATATAGACAGACATAGACGTAGATATACACAGACATAAATACAGATATCCGTGTACCTATAGATATAATACACAGAGCTATAGATATGCCTAGACATATGTAGGAATAGACACAGATATGAATGTAAATTAAGTAAACTTAAATGTAGATATATGTAGACATAGGTATAGATGTAGAGACAATACTAAAGTATACCACATATAGATATATGAAGACACAGATAGACATAATACGTCTGTATATATAGACAATACTTTTATATACATAGAAATAAATAGGTATAAATATACAGATAAACATACAGATATATGTATGCCACACATATACACATTCATAACTGGGACAGCATAAAATGGGGCTGGAAATTCTTCTCCTGCAACATAGGGATTCAAAGAACACTTTCAATTACCAGGCGTGGGAGGATCACTTGAGGCCAGGAGTTCAAGACCAGCCTGGCCAACATGGTGAAACCCCGTCTCTACTGAAAATACAAAAAAAAAAAAAAGTGAGCCTGATGTGGTGGCTCATACCTATAATCCCAACTACTGGGGAGGCTGAGGCAGGAGAATCGCTTGAACCCGGGAGACGGAGCTTGCAGTCAACCGAGATGGCACCACCGTACTCCAGCCTGGGCCACAGAGGGACACTCTGTCTCAAAAAAAATAAAATAAAATAAACATTAAAAAAATGAAAACGTGCTTTCGGGAAACACGTTGATGATTTTTAAATACGACATGTTGGGACCAGATTCTTAAAAAGTTGCAGAACTGTACTGCCCCCTCACTTTTTTTTTTTTTTTGAGACCCCCACCCCACCTTCTCTACCCACGTTGTCCTGATAAAACTCCAAAAATCACTCCAGGGGGAGACTGGCCCAGACCGATTTATCTGGGCCGACGTGAAGGGCTCTCTGAAACATGGGCCGTGACGAGGGACCTCAGAGCCTGCTCACAAAAACACGCAAACAGAACCTCGGTTCTCTGTCTCTCTGTCGTGCAGAAGCACTGGGTCTCATCCGTTTGAATTTTCCTAAAATTCATTGGTAAATATCCACAAGGAAAAGAACACAAAACCGGCCCGGCTGCTGCGTCCCAGAAGGTGGGATAAGAAAGCTCATCCCAGTCACGTGGCCGGGACGTTCCAAGCTCTGGGACTCAGGAAACGGGTGGTGAATTGGCAGGTGCTCAAGAGTGTCACAGGTTTCCTTGTCAACGACCAATAGTGGATTGTAGATGGATGAGCACCTGTCCATCCGTGAGGCTAGGCCTGGGAAACAAACGTTGTCTGCTGTTTGGGTTACAGTCAGTAACTCTCTCTTCAAATCCCAAACTGAGAGAAAGAGAGAGAGAGGAGAGAGATGGAGAGAGAGAGAGAGAGAGAACAAGAAGGAGAGAGACAGAGACAAATAAAGAGCGAAAGAGAGACAGAGAAAGAGAGAAACAGAGAGAAAGACACATAAAGAGACAGAAAGAGAGAGAGAGAGAACAAGGAGAGGGATAGAGACAGAGAGAGAGAGACAGACAAAGAGAGAAACAGAGAGAAAGAGAGACAAATAAAGAGACACAAAGAGAGACAGAGAGAGAAAGAGAGATAGAGAGAGATAGGGAGGGAGAGAGACACAGAGAGAGGGAGGGAGGGAGAAAGAAAGAGAAAGGGAGAGAGAGAAAGGAAGAGGGAGAGAGGGAGAGAGAGACAGAGAGGGATGGAGAGAAACAAAGAGGGAGAGAGAAAGAGAGAGGGAAAGAGAGAGAGGGAGGGAGAGGGAGGGAAGAAGGAAGGGAGGGAGGGAGAAAGAAAGAGAGAGAGAAACAGAGAGACAGAGAAAGAGACAAACAGAGACAGAGAGGGAGAGAGAGAAATAAAGAGGGAGAGAGAAAGAGAGAGAGAAAGAGAGAGAGAAGGGAGAGGGAGGGAGGAAGAAAGAGAGAAAGAAACAGAGAGACAGAAAGAGACAAACAGAGACAGAGAGGGAGAGAGAGAAAGAGGGAGAGAGGGAGGGAGGGAAGAAGGGAGAAAGAGAGGGAGAGAGAGAGAAAGAGAAAAAGAGAGGCAGACAGGGAGGGAGGGAGAAAGAAAGAGAGAGAGGGAGAGAGGAACAGAGATGGAAAGAGAAAGGGAGGGAGGAAGGGAGAAACAGAGAGAGGGAGAGAGACAGCAAAAGAGAAAGAGAAACAGAGAGAGGCAGAGAGAGAAAGAGAGAGAGAGGGAGGGAGGGAAGAAGAGAGAAAGAAAGGAAGGAAGGAAGGAAGAGAGAGAGGGCGACAGAGGTGACACGCCTGGTGTGGACGTCACAGCCACATCCCACGTTCTCTGGGTGTGGTTGTGTGGGCCTCTGCGTGTGTTCCAGCCGTTCACTCCTCCGCCTCTGACGGCAAACTTGTGTGCGTATCTGTGTGTGTTTCTGTGTCACCCGCTCATCCTCATCCCCGTGTAGGGAGAGCTGTGTGTCGGGGTGTGTGGTTTTCTGTGTCAGCGACAGAATAATCTGTTTGTTACGCAAACAGATTATTGGTTTGCATGAGAATTAGGTTAGCGACATCTGGAAGTTAGTGGCAGACGCGGCTGCTGGTGGATCCCGCTAGGCGAGTCCTGTGAGGTGAGGATCTGTCCGTGTGAGCTCCCATTCACTCCTTCACTCCTTCATTCATTCAGATGCCAACACAGCTCTACTCGTACAAAAAAAACCAAAACAAAACAAAACTCCAAGAGCCACGGTGAGCTGCAAAGCACCATTCACTTCCCAGAGAGACTTGTAGGATCGTAACAAATAGCCACCTTCCAGCCAGGAGACATGGCTCAGGCCTGTCATCCCAGCACTTTCGGAGCCCGAGGCAGGTGCATCCCTTGAGGTCAGGCGTTCAAGACCAGCCTGGGCAACATGGTGAAACCCTGTCTCTACTAAACATATAAAACTTACCTGGGCATGGTGGCGGGCGCCTGTCATCCCAGCTACTCGGGAGGCTGAGGCAGGAGAATTGCTTGAACCCGGGAGGCTGAGGTTGCAGTGGGCTGAGATTTTAGTCTCTCCACCCCACTCCTTCCCCGTGATGGCAAATCTGACTTTGGGGGTGTTCACCGAGGCCTGGGTTTAACCACCCAGTGAGTTCCCCTTGTCCACTGCCTAGACAGAGCCGATCCATCAAGACAGGAGAATTGCAATAGAGGAAATGTAATGCACGCAGAGCTGGCTGTCAAGGACATGGGAGTTTTAATCTGACACCATCTCGGCTCACGGCAACCTCCGCCTCCCGGGTTCAAGTGATTCTCCTGCCTCGGCCTCCCGAGTAGCTGGGAGGACACGCACCTGCCACCAGGCCCAGCTAACTTTCGTATTTTCAGTAGAGACGGGGTTTCACCATGTTGGCCAGGGTTACACAAGATCCAATGAGCCAGTTTATCCATCTGGGTGGTGTCGGCGGGGATCCCCCAAGCACACAGTCTCCAAAATATCTCCAGCACTAATCCTACGAGCAGTTTAGGGAGGGCCAGAATCTTGCAGCCTCCATCTACATGACTCTGAAACCATAATTTCTAATGTTGTGGGTAATTTTAGTCCTACAAAGGCAATCTACTCCCCAGGCAAGAAGCAGGTCAGCTTTGGGAAACGGCTGTTATCTTTTGTTATGTTTTTTCTCTTTTCTTTTTGTTTTTTCTTTTCTTTTTTTTTTTTTTTTTTTTTTTTTTTTGAGACAGGGTCTCACTCTGTTGCCCAGGCTGGACGTGGTGCAATCTCGGCTCACTGCAACCTCCACCTCCCGGGTTCAAGTGATTCTCCTGCCTCAGCCTCCTGAGTAGCTGGGATTACAGGCGCCTGCCACCACGCCCGGCTAATTTTTGTATTTTTAGTAGAGATGGAATTGCGCCATGTTGACCAGGCTGGTCTCGAACTCCTGACCTCAAGTGATCCGCCCGCCTCGGCCTCCCAAAGTGCCGGGATGACAGGCGTGAGCCACCGCCCCTGGCCAGTGAATGCTGTGATTCTGTGAGGAACATTTTTTAAAAGTTGAATGACCTTTGAGAAGCTGTTTCCTTAGGACCTCTGTCCAGAAAAAGTAACTTCAGGACCGAGCAGTGGGCAGCTGGTTTGGGGGCCGGGAAAGGGGAAGGGGCACGGCTCAGCAGCCTTCCAAGTGAGTTGTTTACAAAACCGCGTCTTCCCTGTGGAAGAAACGCCGGTCGAATGGCAGCTTCGAGGTTTGTGCAAATTAAGGCGTCGGTAACTTTTGCTCATACAATTTGTTGAATAAATAGGGTTGAATCTGTTGAATAAATGAGTCAACATAAGCTTTGACAACGGTGTCTTCAGGCATCCTGTTAGTGTCTATTTGCATAAGTGGTTAAGCTGTGAAAGGCGGTGGCAGCAGGCCGCAAGTCTGAGGGAAGAAAAAAAAAAAAAAACACAAAACAAAACGAGAAGCAGCCAGGGAACCCAGCTGTTTTCCAATCGTGCCCCCAAGGAGGCTCCACAAAAACCTGCCGTTGGATTCAACCCGTGAAGACACAAGCTTCTGAGAAGTCCATGCACGGTTCATATGGACATGATGGATTGAGGGGCTAATCGGATTGTGTCCAACTGTAGATTTCTCCAGAAACAGCCAAGCGCACCCAGGTTTAGAGAATGCGGCTGAGCTCTTTGTTTTAGAGCCCAGAAAAGAAGAAACTTCCCCCAATGTTTGAAATAAACACGGCCGGGCGCGGGGGCTCACGCCTGTCATCCCAGCAGTTTGGGAGGCGGAGGCGGGAGGATCACCTGAGGTCAGGAGTTTGAGACCAGCCTGGCCAACATGGTGAAACCCTGTCTCTACCAGTAATATAAAAATTAGCCGGGCGTGGTGGTGGGAACCTGGAATCCCAGCTACTCTGGAGGCTGAGGCAGGAGAATGGCTTGAACCCGGGAGGTGGAGGTTGCAGTGAGCCGAGATCGAGCCATTGCACTCCAGCCTGGGCGACAAAGAAAGAAATCTGTCTCAAAGAAACGAAAGAAAAGGGAAGGAAGGGAAGGGGGAAGGCGGAAGGGGGAAGGGGGAAGATGGAAGATGGAAGGGAGAAGGGGGAAGAGGGAAGGGGGAAGGGGGAAAGGGGACAGAAGGAAGGGAGGAAGGAAGGAAGGAAAAAGAAAGAGAGAAAGAAAGAAAGAAAGAAAGAAAGAAAGAAAGAAAGAAAGAAAGAAAGAAAGAAAGAAAGAAAGAAAGAAAGGAAGGAAGGAAGGAAAAGAAAAGAAAGAGGAAGGGAAAGGGGAAGGGGGAAGGAAGGAAGGAAGGAAGAAAGAGAGAGAAAGAAAGAAAGAAAGAGAAGGGGAAGGGGGAACAGGGAAGGTGGAAGGAAGGAAGGAAGAAAAGAAAGGAAGAAAGAAAAAGAAAGAAGGAAAGAAGGAAGGGAAAGAAAGAGGAAGGGAAAAAGAAAGAAAGAAGAAAGAAGAAAGAAAGAAAGAAAGAAAGAAAGAAAGAAAGAAAGAAAGAAAGAAAGAAAGAAAGAAAGAAAGAAAGAAAGAAAGAGAAAGAAAGGGAAGGGGAAGGGGGAAGGAAGGAAGGAAGGAAGAAAAGAAAGGAAGAAAGAAAAAGAAGAAAAAGAAAGAAGGAAAGAAGGAAGGGAAAGAAAGAAAGAGAGACAGAGAAAGAAAAACAGAAAGAAAGAAAGAAAGAAAGAAAGAAAGAAAGAAAGAAAGAAAGAAAGAAGGAAAGAAAGAAAGAAGGAAGGGAGGGAGGGAGGAAGGGAGGGAGGAAGAAAGGGAAAGGGGAAGGGGGAACGGGAAGAGGGAAGGAAGAAAAGAAAGGAAGAAAGAAAAAGAAAGAAGGAAAAGAAAGAAAGAGAGAGAGAAAAAAGAAAGAAAGAAAAGAAAAGAAAAGAAAGGGGAGCACCAAATATTGCCGTGTAGAGTCTGTGTTCCCAGTTATGTCTGCATTTGCTTTTGGAGATGGGGTCCTGCTACGTTGTCCAGGCCGCAGTGCAGTTGAGTGCCATCGTAAGCTCACCGCAGCCTCGACCTCCTGGGCTCAAAAGGATCCTCCTGCCTCAGCCTCCGGAGCAGCTGTGACTCCAGGTGTGTGCATCATGCATCGCCACACCCGGCTACGTTTTTTATTTTTTGTGGAGAGAGGGTCTTGCTATGTGGTCCAGGCTGGTCTCCGACTGCTGAACTGAAATGATCCTCCCCTGAGGGGCTGGCACTGCGGGCACACACCACCACACACAGCTCCGTTTCTGGGTTTGTTTTTGAGACCGAGTCGCTCTCTGTCACCCGGGCTCAAGTGGGGTGCGGTCATCCCCAGTCACTGCAACTGCTGACCTGCCCCGGGAGCGAGGACCGAGGGGGATGGTGGTGGCCTAGGAGGACCCTGGGAGACCCGGGGAGCTTTCTGTGGGTCCAGAAAACCAATGCCCATTTGGGTTTGTGTGTGCATGCATGCTAGTTTCTGTCTCTGTGTGTGTGTGCATGCATGCGGGGGTGTGTGTGTGCATGTGTGTATACATCGCGTCTGTGTGTATATATATATATATGTGCTACTGTGTGTGCATGTGTATATATACATCTCTCTGTGTGCACTTATGTGTGTGTGTGTGCACGCACCCTAGTGTATGTGTGTGTTCATGCATGCTAACGTGTGTGCACGTGTGTCTTTGTGCATTGTGTATGTACACATCTGTGTCTGTGCATGCATACTAGTGTGTGTGCATGCGTGCATGCGGGGGGGTGTGCATGTGTGTATACATCACGTCTGTGTGTATATATATATGTGATACTGTGTGTGCATGTGTATGTGCTACTGTGTGTGCATGTGTATGTGCTACTGTGTGTGCATGTGTAGGCATACACCTGTGTGCATGTATGTGTCCGTGTGTGCACGCACCCTAGTGTATGTGTGTGTTCATGCACGCTAACGTGTGTGCACGTGTGTGTCTTTGTGCATTGTGTATGTACACATCTGTGTCTGTGCATGCATACTAGTGTGTGTGCATGCGTGCTACTGTAACCGCACACATGTACATGCATGTGACTGTATGTATGCATCTGTATGCACGTGTAATCGCACACATATATGTGCATGTGAGTGTATGTACACATCTGTATGCACCTGTGTATGCACCTGTGTGTGCATGCATGCTATTGTATGTGCATATGCGTGTGTGTTTGTGTATATGCATGCTAGTGTGTGTGTGTATGTAGGCACCTGTGTGTACGCATGTTAGTGTATGTGCACACACGTGTGTGTGCCTGAATGCTACTGTGTTTATGTATGTGTGTATGTAAGCATCTGTGTGTGTGTGCGTCTGTATCTGTGCATGCACGCTAGTATATGTGAACACACGTGTGTGTGCATGAATGCTAGTGTGTTTATGTATGTGTGTGTGTATGCATCTGTCTGTGTGCATGCATTCCAGTGTATGTGCACGCAGGTATGTATGCTAGTGTGTGTTTATGTACGCATATGCGTGCATGAACATATGTATTCATCTTGTGCATGCATGCTAGTGTGTGCATGTATGTAGGCATCTGTGTGTGCATTCATGCTAGTGTGTCCATGCATGCGTGATTGTGCGTGTGTGTGTGTATACAGGTGTCTATGTGTGTGCTCTGCTAGCGTATGTGAACACACATGTGTGTGCATGCAGTGTGTGTGCTAGTGTGTGTGCATACATGAGTGTGTGTGCATGCATGCTAGTGTGTGCGTGTGTGTATACATGCTAGTGTATGTGCGTCTACCTGTGTGTTTGTGTGCATGCATGCTAGTGTGTACACGTGTGTATGTAGGCATCTGCGTGCATGCATGCTAACATATGTGAACACATGTATATGTATGCTAGTGTGTGCATGCATGCTAGTGTATGTGAACACACGTGTATGTGCCTACTAGTGTGTGTGCATATGCGAGTATGTTTGTGTGCATGCATGCCACTGTGTGCGTGTGTGTATACATGCTAGTGTGTGTGCACATGTGTGTGTGCATGCTTGCTAGTGTGTGCACGTGTGTATGTAGGCGTCTGTGTGCATGCATGCTAGCATATATGAACACCTGTATGTATGCTAGTGTGTGCATGCCTGCTAGTGTATGTGAACACACATGTGTGTGCGTGCATGCTGGTGTGTGTGTGCATGCTAGTGTGTTGGCATACGTGAGTGTGATTGTGTGCATGCATGCTCGTGTGTGTGTGTGCACATGTGTGTTTGCATGCATCCTAGTGTGTGCTTATGTGTATGTAGGCGTCTGCGTGCATGCCTGCTAGGGTATGTGAACACACATATATGTATGCTAGTGTGTGCATCCCTGCTAGTGTATGTGAACACACGTGTGTGGGGGTGTATGTGAACACACGTGTGTGGGGCTGTATGTGAACACACACGTGTGTGCGTGCATGGTGTTGTGTGTGCATGCTAGGGTGTGTGCGTGCACGTGTGTGTGTGTGTGCATGCATGCTAGTGTGTGCCTGTGTGTATGTAGGCGTCTGTGTGCATGCCTGCTAGCATATGTGAACACATATATGTATGCTAGTGTGTGCATGCATGCTAGTGTATGTGAACACACGTATGTGGGGGGTGTATATGAACACACATATGTGTGCGTGCATGGTGTTGCGTGTGCATGCTAGGGTGTGTGCGTGCATGTGTGTGTGTGCATGCGTGATTGTGCGTATGTGTGTGTCTGTATACAGGTTTCTCTGTGTGAATGCCTGCTAGTGTATGTGAATGCACGTGTGTGCATGCTAGTGTGTGCGTGTGTGTATACATGCTAGTGTATGTCCATGCACATGTGTGTGTGCATCCTTGCTAGTGTGTGCACCTGTGTATGTAGGCATCTGCGTGCATGCATGCTAACATATGTGAACACACCTATACATGTGCTAGTGTGTGCATGCATGCTAGTGTATGTGAACACACGTGTGTGTGCCTGCTAGTGTGTGTGCATATGCGAGTATGTTTGTGTGCATGCATGCTAGTGTGTGCGTGTGTGTATATATGCTAGTGTATGTGTGTGCACATGTGTTTGTGAATGCTTGCTAGTGTGTGCACGTGTGTATGGAGGCGTCTGCATGCATGCATGCTAGCGTATATGAACATCTATATGTATGCTAGTGTGTGCATGCCTGCTAGTGTATGTGAATACACGTGTGTGTGTGTGTGCACGCTAGTGTGTGGGCATACGTGTCATTGTGTGCATGTGTGCTAGTGTGTGTGCATGCATGCACATGTGTGTTTGCATGCATCCTAGTGTGTGCATGTGTATATGTAGGCATCTGTGTGCATCCCTGCTAGTGTATGTGAACACACGTGTGTGCATGCATGGTGGTTTGTGTGTGCCTGCTAGTGTGTGGGCATACGTGAGTTTGTGTGCATGCGTGCTAGTGTGTGCCTGTGTGTATGTAGGCGTCTGTGTGCATGCCTGCTAGCATATGTGAACACGTGTATGTATGCTAGTGTATGTGAACACACGTGTGTGGGGGTGTATGTGAACACACGTGTGTGTGCGTGTGTGCTGGTGTGTGTGTGCACGCTAGTGTGTTGGCATACGTGAGTGTGATTGTGTGCATGCATGTTCTTGTGTGTGTGTGCACATGCTAGCGTGTGTGCATGTGTGTGTATGCATGCTAGTGTGTGCCTGTGTGTATGTAGGCGTCTGTGTGCATGCCTGCTAGCATATGTGAACATGTATGTGTATGCTAGTGTTTGCATGCCTGCTAGTGTTTGCGAACACAAGTGTGTGGGGCTGTATGTGAACACACACGTGTGTGCGTGCATGGTGTTGTGTGTGCATGCTAGTGTGTGGGCATACGCGAGTGTGTTTGTGTGCCTGCATGCTAGTGTGTGCCTGTGTGTATGTAGGCGTCTGTGTGCATGCCTGCTAGCATATGTGAACACGTATATGTATGCTAGTGTTTGCATGCATGCTAGTGTATGTGAACACACGTGTGTGGGGCTGTGTGTGAACACACATGTGTGTGCGTGCATGGTGTTGTGTGTGCATGCTAGGGTGTGTGCGTGCACGTGTGTGTGTGTGCATGCGTGCCATTTTGTGTCCACCATAACAGAGAGTAGACAGAAGCGGGCAGATTAGAAAACTCCAATTAAGCCTTTAAAAAGACCATCTGCCACACGGTGACTGGGGTTCCGTGTACACAAAACGCCTGTCCCGGTTACCGACACACGATCTCACCTATTGTATATTGTGTTACAAATTGAAATTAGGTGAGCCCACCTACACGATACCTCTGCCGCATCTTCAATTTTCTCATGGAGGCTGAGCGTTGCTGGTGCATATTCATCCCGCCTGATGAGTCCTCATTATCTCTGCAGCAGCGGGTGTACACGGTGCACGGCATAATCAAAGCCTGGGGGTACGTATTAATTATCCTTTTGAATAGTGATGAAATTTTAAAAAGATCTCCTTTAGGCTCCCGTCATCAGCAGATGAAACAAAGACGCGCACAGCTTGTACGCAGAGGCGCACATGTGTTTTTACATCTGTTCGGGATATTTCAATTTGAAGCTCAACAACCAGACACTGCGATTAAAGAAGATGATGAAGGGAGAGAGAAAGAGAGAGAGGGGGAGAGAGGGGAAAAAAAAAAAAAAAAAAAAAAAAAAAAGGCCTTCAATGACATATAACAAACAGACTCCGCCCCCAGCTCATTGAGGAGAGAACAAAATGAGTTTCCTTCTCCAACAATATGCACCGTGGCTTGATTTTGTCTCTCTCAGGAGGATGATTTGAAAGCAACAATGCATGCATCCAATGGGAAGGGTGTGGTGAGGGCAGCTACACCTGTTACCTCCAAACACCGCAGCTTTCCTGCAGACACCTGCGGCCCTTGTCCCCACAGCTTCTCTCCTGGGGTCCTGTTGGGGGGTCCAGGAAGCTCAGAGAGAAGGAAGCAGAGAGCTGTGCCCCTTTCAGAAAGGCTCAGGCGCCGGCCTTTGTTTTCTTGCTTGAATTAGAAAAAGCCGCTATGGGGTGGTCTGTAAGGCAGCAGAAAGAGAAACACCCCATGCGTGTCAAGAGGGAGTGGAGGGGGGGAAATCCTTGGAAACTGACAAGCTGTTTCATGGAACTCCATTCCCTGGGGTGAGACAGGGCCGTGATATAACCGCTTGCATCGAAGACAGGACTTGGGAGTTTGGGGTCGAAAAAGTGCTTCCTGAGAACATCACACACCGGGGCCTGTTGTGGGGTAGCAGGAGCGGGGAGGGAGGGCATTAGGAGGTATATGTATTGTAAATGATGAGTTGATGGGTGCAGCATACCAACTGTATACATGGCACATGTAGACATATGTAACAAACCTGCACATTGTGCACCTGCACCCTGGAACTTAAAGTATAATAATAATAATAATAATAATAATAATAATAAACACACAAAAAAGAGAAGATCCTTCCTGTTTGCAGATATGGCCATAGATTTAAAAAAAAAAAAAAATTCCGCATGCTTACAAATGCCAATTTGCTTTTACTTCGGTGTTTAAAGGGATACAGAGCAATGGCCTTAGATTTAAAACAAAACAAAAAAAAAATGGCTTACAAATGCCAATTGGTTTTTACTTCGATGTTTAAAGGGATACAGAGGTATGGCCTTAGATTAAAAAAAAAAAATGGCTTATAAATGCCAATTTGTTTTTACTTCTGTGTTTAAAGGGATACAGAGCAATGGCCTTAGATTTAAAACAAAACAAAAAAAAAATGGCTTACAAATGCCAATTGGTTTTTACTTCTGTGTTTAAAGGGATACAGAGGTATGGCCTTAGATTAAAAAAAAATGGCTTATAAATGCCAATTTGTTTTTACTTCTGTGTTTAATGGGATACAGAGCAATGGCCTTAGATTTAAAACAAAACAAAAAAAAATGGCTTACAAATGCCAATTGGTTTTTACTTCTGTGTTTAAAGGGATACAGAGGTATGGCCTTTTAAAAAAAAAACTTATAAATCAATTTGTTTTTGCTTCTATGTTTAAAGGGATACAGAGGTATGGCCTGAGATTTAAAAAAAAAAAAATGTCTTACAAATGCCAATTTGTTTTTACTTCTCTGTTTAAAGGGATACAGAGGTATGGCCTGAGATTAAAAAAAAAAAAATGGCTTACAAATGCCAATTTGTTTTTACTTCTGTGTTTAAAGGGATACAGAGCAATGGCCTTAGATTTAAAACAAACAAAAAAAAATGGCTTACAAATGCCAACTGGTTTTTACTTCTGTGTTTAAAGGGATACAGAGGGTGTGATCAAACCTGCATTCTCCAAAGATGACTCTGGATTCTCTTTCAGAGATGGAAATGTAATCCAAAAGCCCTCTGAACTGGGTGAGAGCTGTATCATTGAAAGGGTACTTGAAGGGTTATTGAACTCAACGGGCCTCACGTCCACGGGCCACACAACCTCGACGTTTAGTAAAATTTCAGTACGATTTACAAGTATATGCATCTAGGAGGCTGGTTCATTGACAAGGCCCGAGCGTCTCCATCTCTAGGGTAACCACGAATCAAAAATACGGGATACAGGGCTGGATCGGGTGCCTTGAATGAGATAAACATAACATTCATTGCATGATAAAAGCAACTCCTACAGATTTTGCAAAAGTGGGGGCTCAAGTCAGCAGAGGCAACCGATTCAGAAAAATGAGGCGAACCCCAGCTTTCAGCCTCGCCTCTGAACTGGCCGTCTTGAGGCCTTTTTTATCCAGTTTGCTGAAAATTCAATGGGCGTGTGCCTTCATGAGGAAATCTGCTGGGCAATATGGCTCACGAGCCCCCATGAACTTTTTTGTTTGTTTGTGTGTGTGTGTGTTTTTTGAGACGGAGTCTCGCTCTGTTGCCCAGGCCGGAGTGCAGTGGCGCGATCTCGGCTCACAGCAACCTTCGCCTCCCAGGCTCAAGCGATTCTCCTGCCTCAGCCTCCTGAGTAGCTGGGATGACAGGTGCCCACCACCACGCCTGGCTCATTTTTGTACTTTTAGTAGAGACGGGGTTTCACCATGTTGGCCAGGCTGGTCTCGAACTCCTGACCTCATGTGATCCACCCACCTCGGCCTCCCAAAGTGCTGGGATGAGAGGTGTGAGCCACCGTGCCTGGCTCCCGTTAACTTCTCCAGAGTTTCCTTCTATATACAACCTGTATGTCTAGCAGTGTATCATTTGTCTGTCACCCGTTCTTCCAATGAGAAGACGCCATAATGTTAGTTTATTTGTTTTTGTTTTTGTTTCTGTTTTTTGAGACGGAGTCTTGTTCTGTGGCCCAGGCTGGAGTGCAGTGGCACGATCTCAGCTCACTGCAAGCTCCACCTCCCGGGTTCCCGCCATTCTCCTGCCTCAGCCTCCCGAGTAGCTGGGACTACAGGCGCCCGCCACCTCGCCCGGCTAATTTTTTGTATTTTTTAGTAAAGACGGGGTTTCACCAGGTTTAGCCAGGATGGTCTCGATCTCCTGACCTCACAATGTGCCCATCTCAGCCTCCCAATACGCACTTTGTTTTTGAGGTGGAGCCTCGCTCTTGTGGCCCAGGCTGGAGTGCAGTGGCGCGATCTCAGCTCACTGCAACCTCCACCTCCCGGGTTCAAGAGATTCTCGTGCCTCAGCCTCCTGAGTAGCTGGGATTACAGGCACCTGCCACTGCGCCCACCTAAGTTTTGTATTTTTAATAGAGACGGGGTTTCGCCACGTTGGCCAGGCTGGTCTCGAACTCCTGACCTCAAGTGATCCACCTGCCTCAGCCTCCCAAAATGCCGGGATGACAGGTGCGACCTTGTGCCCGGCCTGAATTTACACACATTTATTTATTTTTGCCTACATTCCTCAGTCGACATATTTCTCTCTGCTATTTCAGCGTATCCATAAACACAGCTTTATTTCATTTTCCAAGCATGGTACATACCATATTTTTTTCCCTCCAATTATCGAGACTGTCCCATTAAGTGGCAGGTGATTCCTGCTTTCCCCAGGTGGTTCTTGGGCTCACCAGAGCTGGCACCAGGGCTGAGTTTGCTGACAGACGCGTTCCCACGTCTCGCAGTCAGGGAATAAATGAACGGATGTGTCACCAAGACGGACGGACTTTTGAAAGACGGGCATACAACTGTCTTCGGCCGTATCATTTGTCTGAAACACTCCAAGGCGTTCTGTGGGGAAGGAGTCAGGAAGGACTTGGGGGTGAATCAATAGAAAAAGTATGATACTGGCGGCCGGGCGCGGTGGCTCACGTCTGTCATCCCAGCACTTTGGGAGGCTGAGGTGGGCGGATCACTGAGAGTCAGGAGTTCGAGACCAGCCTCCCCAACATGGCGAAACCCCGTCTCTACTGAAAACACAAAACGTTAGCCGGGCGCGGTGGCTCACGCCTGGCATCCCCGCACTTTGGGAGGCCGAGGCGGGTGGATCACTTGAGATCAGGAGATCGAGACCAGCCTGGCCAACATGGAGAAACCCCGTCTCTACTAAAAGTACGAAACATTAACCTGGCGTGGTGGCTCACACCTGTCATCCCAGCACTTTGGGTGACCGAGGCAGGTGGATTAGGAGTTTGAGACCAGCCTGACCTACTTGGAGAAACCCCGTCTCTACTAAAAAATGCAAAATTTCAGGCATGATGGTGGGCGCCTGTCATCCCAGGTACTCGGGAGGCTGAGGCAGGAGAATCGCTTAAACCCGGGAGGCGGAGGTTGCAGTGAGCGGAGATCTCACCACTGCACTCCAGCCTGGGTGACAGAGCGAGACTCTGTCTCAAAAAAAAAAAAAAAAAAAAAAAAGAAAAAGAAAAGAAGCAGCATGGAAACTCGCTGTGATTAAGGGACCAATTTTATCTTCCTCTACTGCCTTGATTCTTGTTTAAATTTTGTCTTTTGCTTCCAGGCTGAGATTTCATGCCTGGGTTCAGCCTAAAGCAAATTTTAGCAGCTGAGTTATAAACCCCTAAAAATAGCCTTCCGTAGTCAAAGTGCTGACACATTGGATGTAGTCGGGAAGGAAGGTGGCAGAGTTCTAATTAAAAGGATACACAGTGCTTTGTCTTGAACTAACCTAAATAGCGATCAGGTTAACTGACAGTTTCCCTGCATTAGAGAGGCTTACAGGACATAGAAAACTTACTTTTCTCTCCAAAATAATAATAATAATAATAATAATAGATTACTCAATTCACATGATAGATAAAGAAAAGTGAACTTGTGCATGGCCTTAGAACTAACACGAATAGGCCGGGCACCGTGGCTCACGCCTGTCATCCCAGCACTTTGGGAGGCCGAGGCAGGTGGATCGTTTGAGGTCAGGAGTTCGAGACCAGCCTGGCCAACATGGTAAAACCCTGTCTCTCTCTATTAAAAATACACAAATTAGCCAGGCGTGGTGGCAGGTGCCTGTGATCCCAGCTACTCAGGACGCTGAGGCAGGAGAATCACTTGAACCCAGGAGGCGGAGGTTGCAGTGAGCTGAGATCGCGCCACTGCACTCCAGCCTGGACAACAGAGTGAGACTCCAAGAAAGAAGAAAGAAGGAAAGAGGGAAAGAAGGAAGGAAGGAAAGAGGGAAGGAAAGGAGGGAGGGAGGGAGGGGGAGGGAGAGAGGGAGGGAGAGAGAGAGAGAGAGAGAGAGAAAGAAAGAAAGAAAGAAAGAAAGAAAGAAAGAAAGAAGGAAGGAAGGAAGGAAGGAAGGAAGGAAGGAAGGAAGGAAGGAAGGAAGGAAGGAAGGAAGGAAAGAAAGGAAGGAAGAGAGAGAGAGAGGGAGGAAGGAAGGAAGGAAGGGAAAGAAAGAAAGAAAGAAAGAAAGAAAGAAAGAAAGAAAGAAAGAAAGAAAGAAAGAAAAAAGAAAGAAAGAAAGGAAGGAAGGAAGGAAGGAAGAAGAAAGAAAGAAAGAAAGAAAGGAAGGAAGAAGAAAGAAAGAAAGAAAGGAAGGAAGAAAAGAAAGAGAGGGAGGGAGGAAGGAAGCAAGGAAAGAAAGAAGAAAAAGAAATAAATAAAGAGGAAGGAAGGAAAGAAGAAAAAGAAAGAAAAGAAAGAAAGAGAGAAAGGAAGGAAAGAAAGAAGAAAAAGAAAGAAAGAAAGAAAGAAAGAAAGAAAGAAAGAAAGAAAGAAAGAAAGAAAGAAAGAGAAAGAAAGAAAGGAAGGAAGGAAGGAAGGAAGGAAGGAAGGAAGGAAGGAAGGAAGGAAGGAAGGAAGGAAGGAAACAAAGAGGTTTAAACCATACGGTCTGATGGCAACTATAGCTGTTAATACTTAAATTGGCTATTAGGTAATAAAAATAAGCATTTTCCCTCCTCTCTCTCTCTCCTTTTTAAGCGTCTCGGTGACTATTTTTTTTTTCTGGGTCCAATCTTGCATTTATTTCTTCCGCGTGCGAGAATGAGGGCATCTGGTATGATTTTTCATTTTCGTTTTTGCCTAATAACATTTTCTTCTCAGATTTCGTCGGAGGCCTGGATAAAAGTCCTCGTGCTTTATAATTTAGCTTTTATTACTTCCTTTACCGTTTTTCCCACGTGGGCACTGGGACTTTCTTTCTTTCTCTCTTTCTTTCTTTCTCTTTCTTTCTTCCTTTCTTCTTTCTTTCTTCTTTATTATTTTCTTTCTCTTTATTTCTTTCTTTGTTTCTTTCTTCGTTTCTTCTTTCTTCCTTCTTTCTTCCTTTCTTCTTTCTTGCTTCTTTCTTTGTTCTTTATTCTTCTTTCTTTTTTCTTTCTTGATTTCATTTTTCCTTCTTTTTTCTTTGTTTTTTCTTTCTTTCTTCCTTCCTTCTTTCCTTCCTTCTTTTCTTCTTTTTTCTACTTTGGTCCTGATTCTCTCGTCAATCCTTATTTCCTGCATGCTAAGACGTGTTTCTAACCTGGTTTTTAAAAAAAAGTAAATAAATACTGTTTTGTTTATTTCTTTGCACAGGTAAACTTATCTGTAGAGATTTCTTGGCACATAGTTTTCTCCTGAAGACGAGGGCTGGGTGATTGGTAAGAAGAGATGTTGAAAGATGAAGGACAGAGAGGTACATGCAAATGATTTGCCTTTACCTTCAAGGAAAAGGGAGGAGGAAGATATAACAATTATAAATGAATAGAGTTGCTTTTGGAGACGCAAACGTTTTGTTCATAATAAGTTATAATATGACCACTTACATGAAGTTTCAACAATAAATTCTTTTTTCTTTTTTTTCAGGCAGAGTCTCGCTCTGTCGCCCAGGCTGGAGTGCAGTGGCCGGATCTCAGCTCACTGCAAGCTCCACCTCCCGGGTTCACGCCATTCTCCTGCCTCAGCCTCCCGAGTAGCTGGGACTACAGGCGCCCGCCACCTCGCCCGGCTAGTTTTTTGTATTTTTAGTAGAGACAGGGTTTCATCATGTTGGCCAAGCTGGTCTCGATCTCCTGACCTCAGATGATCCACCCACCTCAGCCTCGAAGTGACTGTCTTACCTACACTCTTATACCAGGGACGTTGGGTTTTTGGTGCGTTTTGACATTTTACAGTTTTCGTACATGGACTCTCAGAACTGCAGGAAATTCATGTGCTGAGGGGGTTTGATCCTTGGATAGGGGAGGATAGTCTTATTCTTTTTAATTTCAGTATAAGAAATGTGGTCCTCTAGGTCTCAAAGCCTCACTGACAGACAGCGGGAGCATTTGGATACACAGGAACCGCCGGCTTCCGCAGTAGTGTGCGCTGGTTAACCAGAAACTGGATCTGTGTTCCAGGGATGCCCTCTGCTGGGAAAATCTACAGCTTCTCTTTCTTGCTTTCAGAATCTCTGTATCTTTTTTTTCTTTTTTGAGACAGAGTCTCGCTCTGTCACCCAGGCTGGAGTGCAGGGGCACGATCTCAGCTCACTGCAACCTCCGCCTCCCGGGTTCAAGCAATTCTCCTGCCTCAGCCTCCCGAGTAGCTGGGATGACAGGCACCCACCACCACGCCCAGCTAATTTTTGTATTTTTAGTACAGACGGGGTTTCACCATGTTGGTCAGGCTGGTCTCGAACTCCTGGCCTCATGATCTACCTGCCTCAGCCTCCCCAAGTGCTGAGATTGCAGGCATGAGCCACCATGGCCAGCCAACGTGCTTTTCTTACTCAACATTATGTCTTAAAGATATTCCTAGGTCAGTAGCTACAGATCTACCCCTACTTTACTGCTACTTAGTCATCCAGGGAAGGCGTCTAGATTTTATTTAGCTGTTTAAAAAATTCGTTTGACTCATTTCCAGGATTTTGCTTTTATTTTGGGAGGTGGGACACTCTCACTCTGTTTCCCAGGCTGGAGTGCAGTGGTGCAATCTCGGCTCACTGCAACCTCCGCCTCCCGGGTTCAAGCGATTCTCCTGCCTCAGCCTCCTGAGTAGCTGGGATGACAGGCACCTGCCACCACTCCCAGCTAATTTTTGTATTTTTAGTAGAGACGGGGTTTCACCATGTTGGCCAGGCTGGTCTTGAACTCCTGACCTCAGGTGATCCGCCTGCCTCAGCCTCCCAAAGTGCTGGGATGACAGGCGTGAGCCAGTGCGTCCAGCGAGAGTCTCTCCATATCTTACAGACTTTGGAGAAGATGGTTTCCAAGAATTCAGTGAGAGTTTCTGTTCGGAGCTGATTCATGCTGAAATTTCACCTGCATTCAGGATGTGCTGAGAATAAAACAGGGGAAGTGTCAGGCACGTTGGTTGCAGGTCTATGAACTCGGTATCTTAAACAACACTCATGAGCCGGGCACAGTGGCTCACGCCTGTCATCCCAGCACTTTGGGAGGCCGAGGCAGGTGGATCACCTGAGGTCAGGAGTTCGAGACCAGCCTGGTCAACATGGTGAAACCCCGTCTCTACTAAAAACACAAAAATTAGCTGGACGTGGTGGCAGGCACCTGTAATTCCAGCTACTCGGGAGGCTGACGCAGAAGAATCGCTTGAACCCGGGAAGCAGAGCTTGCAGTGAGCCGAGATCGTGCCATTGCACTGCAGCCTGGGCAACAGAGCGAGACTCTGTCTCAAAAAAAAAAAAAAAAAGGCCGGGCGCGGTGGCTCAAGCCTGTAATCCCAGCACTTTGGGAGGCCGAGACGGGCGGATCACAAGGTCAGGAGATCGAGACCATCCTGGCTAACACAGTGAAACCCCGTCTCTACTAAAAATACAAAAAACTTAGCCGGGCGAGGTGGCGGGCGCCTGTAGTCCCAGCTACTCGGGAGGCTGAGGCAGGAGAATGGCGTGAACCCGGGAGGCGGAGCTTGCAGTGAGCTGAGATCCGGCCACTGAACTCCAGCCTGGGTGACAGAGTGAGACTCCGTCTCAAAAAAAAAAAAAAAAAAAAATTAGGGGTTTGGGAAGAGGTTGTGCATGGCCCTGTTTATTATCTATCCATTTAACTATCATCTATCTATCTATCTATCTATCTATCTATCTATCTATCTATCTGTCATCTCTCTGTCTTGTCTATCATCTATCTCTATCTGTCTATCTATATGTATCTGTCTATCCATTTATCTATCCATCATCTCCCTATCTGTCCCAGTCTATCTACCTATCCATCTCTATCTATCTCTGTATCTATCTATCCATCTATCTATGTGTCAGGTCTCTGTTTCTGTCTATCATCCGTCTATCTACCTACTAGCCTGTCTACCTATCTATCCACTTAAATAAATTTGACCGACTCTGCATCGAGCCCAGCTTCCTCTTGATTCACGACTCCTATCGTAGTTCGAGTGAGTCTCCGGCAGCTTTCCGGCTTTCCTTTGCCTCCCCGTCTTCCTCCAATCCCTGTCCAACTGTTCCATCAACTTCCCAAGAGGCTGGAACCTCCAGGACCTGAGCCGTTTCCCGTGTGCACACACGTGTACATGTCTCTGTGTCGATCAAGATGTTTACGCTTGATGCAAGCAGCTCTGTGCCAGGCACAGCAGCCGACGCAACCCAAAGGGGACCCACGCTCCCCTCCAGAACCAAACAGGGTCTTTTTGAGGATGGCCCAAATCGTCCTGGAATTTAAAGAGTATAAACCAAGCAAGTGGATGAGGCCGGGTGCGGTGGCTCACGCCTGTCATCCCAGCACTTTGGGAGGCCGAGGCGGGTGGATCACCTGAGGCCAGGAGATGGAGACCAGCCTTGCCAACGTGGTGAAACCCCGTCTCTAATAAAAATACAAAAAATTAGCCGGGCGTGGTGGCGGGTGCCTGTCATCCCAGCTACTCGGGAGGCTGAGGCAGGAGAATCGCTTGAACCCGGGAGGTGGAGGTTGCAGTGAGCCAAGATCATGCCAGTGCACTCCAGCCTGGTGACAGAGCAAGACTCCATCTCAAAAAAAGAAAAAAAGCAAGTCACGATGATTCTGGGGACAGCAGGGTTGTGACGCCGTCCTCCGCCCAGCCTCTGTAGAAAAAGAGAAACAGTTGAGTTGCAAGAAGTGGCACCAGAATGCCAGCCCTGAAACCCAACGGCGATGATTCCCATCTGGGTGGGAAACTCTCTTTCTCAGCAACTTGGGGTTAGCCCTGAACGACGGGAGCCGGCGGAAAGAAAAGCCTTTGCTCTGATTTCGATCACGTTTATGAGCTTTCATCGATTTAATGTTCTAGGTTGGAGGTTGGGCGGGGGCGGGTTACGGTTTAATTTCCTTTCCTTTTGTGCGTTTGTAATTAAAAATCCAGAGTGAGCCAAAGGACAGAGGAAAGAAATCGAATACAGTCAGGGGAAGCTGAGGTGCTTTTTTGGATTGTTTTTGTTTTTGATTTTTCTTTTCTAGGATGTATCAAGTTAAGTGATGCGACCACTTAACAAATAGCCAAAGAGACCCCAAATGCAGGGGGCCCTCCAGCCTCCACACGCGCACACATGGTCAGCACACGCCGGAGACAATTTGAAACAGAGCTCTACACTTTGGGGCCTCGTCTTTCTCTCTGATGTATGCCCTCCATCTATTTAAAATTTTAACCAATGGAGAAAACACACACGCGCGCACACACACACACACACACACACGAGTTCTGATCTCAAATTACATATCACATGTGAGCCTTCACATTTTAAAAGATGATAAAAATGCCAGTAATATCATACATGCCAGACACTCCAAAGATCCCCCACCCTCTAACTAGTCTACAAGGCTCAGGTTCTCTGAAAACAATGGCACACAGAAACCAAACTGCTGTGGAAAAGACCGGTTCTCAAGATGGCAGCACACACAGAGGCCTTTGTTGAAAGGAGCATGAAAGACAGGCTTGGCCAAGGTCTCCGGAGACCTACTCACAGACCGTGATGGATACACATACCCGAAACTGCTGTGATGACTTTGCATTCATCGTGAGTGCGTTGCGGTTACATTTATTTAAATCTTTGGGAAGTGGATAGATAGGGAGATAAGCAGGTAAGTAGATAGACAGATGATAGGCAGAGAGAGAGAGAGAGATAACTGATACATAGATGGATAGATAGATAGACACATAGATACATAAATACATAGATAGACACACAGATACATAGATAGATACAGAGATGATAGACAGAGACAGACAGGGAGCTGAAAGATGATAGATAGATAGATAGATAGATAGATAGATAGATAGAATGGTAGATAGATAGATAGATAGATAGATAGATAGAATGGTAGATAGATAGATAGATATGATAGAGATAGAGAGAAGATGATAGATAGAGAGGTGATCAATAGATAGATGGATACATAGACAGAGATGCATTGATAGATAATAGATAGATAGATGATAGATAGATAGATAGATAGATAGATAGATAGATAGATAGATAGATGATAGAAACAGAGAGGTAATCAGTAGATGATAGATAGATAGATAGATAGATAGATAGATAGATAGATAGACAGACAGACAGACAGATGATAGAAACAGAGAGAGGTAATCAATAGATGATAGACAGATGATAGATACAGAGATAGATAGATAGATAGATAGATAGATAGATAGATAGATAGAATGATAGATAGATAGATAGATAGATAGATAGATAGATAGAATGGTAGATAGATAGATAGATAGATAGATAGATAGATAGATAGATAGAATGATAGATAGATAGATGATAGATAGATAGAATGATAGATAGATAGATAGATAGATAGATATGATAGAGATAGAGAGAAGATGATAGATAGAGAGGTGATCAATAGATAGATGGATACATAGACAGAGATGCATTGATAGATAATAGATAGATAGATGATAGAAACAGAGAGAGGTAATCAGTAGATGATAGATAGATAGATAGATAGACAGACAGACAGACAGATGATAGAAACAGAGAGAGGTAATCAATAGATGATAGACAGATGATAGATACAGAGATAGATAGATAGATAGATAGATAGATAGATAGATAGATAGATAGATAGATAGAATGGTAGATAGATAGATAGATAGATAGATAGATAGATAGATAGATAGATAGATAGATAGATAGATA
This sequence comes from Macaca thibetana thibetana, assembly GCF_024542745.1. Classification (NCBI taxonomy): domain Eukaryota; kingdom Metazoa; phylum Chordata; class Mammalia; order Primates; family Cercopithecidae; genus Macaca; species Macaca thibetana. Next base: position 12,429,981 of record NC_065599.1, on the reverse strand, counting down.
GATAGATAGATAGATAGATAGATAGATAGATAGATAGATAGAATGATAGATAGATAGATAGATAGATAGATAGATAGATAGATAGATAGATAGATAGAATGGTAGATAGATAGATAGATAGATAGATAGATAGATAGATAGATAGATAGATGATAGATAGATGTTAGAGACAGAGAGGAAGATGATTGATAGATAGATGACAGAGATGATAGATAGATGGTAGATAGATATGTAGATAGATAGATGATAGAGAGGTGATCAATAGATGGATAGATAGATAGAGATGGATAGACAGATAGATAATAGATAGATAGATACACAAACAGATAGATACATAAATGATAGATAGATGGTAGATAGATACAGATTGATAAATAAATGATAAATGATGAGGTACATAGATATGGATGGACAGATGGAGAGATGACAGATAGACGATAGGTGGATAGATATATGATAGATACAGGTGATAGAGACCGAAGTATAGATATATATGTATGCATATATACACATTATGATATGTACATATTGTATATACTATAAATTATTTCATATACATTATAAAGCTTCATATATGTACATATATGTTTAGCATCTATATATACATGTATACTAATCATATACTAAACAACTGAATATATAAACTTTAGTATAAGTGCATTTATGTTTAGTGTATATATATATATACTAATTATATATGAAACATACTGAATACATTTTTAGTATATGTACCCATATACATATATACTAAAGTATACATATATGCTACAGTTTATTGTGTGTATATAATATATACGTTTAGTATCTATGTATACAGAGATCCTAATATTGTGTATATATACGAATATACATGGATATAAAGTGCCATATATGTATGTATACACACTACATTTTATAATGCATTTATACTAAAATTAATAATGTATATCTACATATACATATAATGCATATATAAATAAGATACAGGTATAATGTCTATGATATAACAATTAAACTACATTAAAATTTATTTTGTAACAGTTTTTGTCCGGGCGCGGTGGCTCACGCCTGTAATCCCAGCACTTTGGGAGGCCGAGGCGGGCGGATCACAAGGTCAGGAGATCGAGACCATCCTGGCTAACACGGTGAAACCCCGTCTCTACTAAAAAATACAAAAAACTAGCCGGGCGATGTGGCGGCGCCTGTAGTCCCAGCTACTCGGGAGGCTGAGGCAGGAGAATGGCGGGAACCCGGGAGACGGAGCTTGCAGTGAGCCGAGGTGGCACCACCGCACTCCAGCCTGGCGGACACAGCGAGATTCTGTCTCAAAAAAAAAAATTATTTTATAACAGTTTTTGATTTACAGAAACATTGCCAGGTAACACAGACAGACCTCCATATACTCCACACCCTGCCTCGCCTGTCCTTAGCATCTTTGATCTGTAGGGTACAACAGTCACAACTGATGAACCGATATTGACGCGTTATTATTGTGCTGTTGTCATGAAAAGGACAGTTCAGGCTGAGATCCAGAGCGCTGGTCTCCAGCATAGGCTACAACCTAGAACTTCACAGAGCTAGCAGTGGAGGGTAGTACTGGGGAGGGCGTGAGAAGCATCCAATTCTGTTCGTCTATCTGTGAGGAATGCTACCTTATAGGTACAGGTGCAGGTGCAGGTACAGGTATAGGTGAAAGTGCAGGTACAGGTGCAGGTACAGGTTCAGGTACAGCTGCAGGTGCAGGTGCAGGTACAGGTGCAGGTGCAAGTACAGGTACAGGTGCAGGTGCAGGTGCAGATACAGGTACAGGTACAGGTGAAAGTGCAGGTACAGGTGCAGGTGCAGGTACAGATACAGGTACAGGTACAGGTGAAAGTGCAGGTACAGGTGCAGGTACACAGATACAGGTACAGGCACAAGTACAGGTACAGGTGCAGGTGCAGGTGCAGGTTCAGGTACAGGTGCAGGTGCAGGTACAGGTTCAGGTTCAGGTGCAGGTACAGATTCAAGTGCAGGCACAGGTGCAGGTTCAGGTACAGGTACGGGTGCAGGTATAGGTGCAGGTACAGGTGCAGGTGCAGGTACAGGTGCAAGTGCAGGTGCAGGTGCAGGTACAGGTGCAGGTGCAGGTGGACGTATAGGTGCAGGTGCAGGCACAGGTGCAGGCGCAGGTGCAGGTACAGGTATAGGTTCAGTTATAGGTGAAAGTGCAGGTACAGGTGCAGGTGCAGGTGCAGGTACAGGTATAGGTGCAGGTGCAGGTACAGGTGCAGGTATAGGTGAAAGTGCAGGTACAAGTAAAGGTGCAGGAGCAGGTACAGGTACAGGTACTGGTGCAGGTGTAGGTGCAGGTGCAGGTTCAGGTTCAAGTGCAGGTACAGGTGCAAGTAGGTTCAGTTAGGTGCAGGTGAAAGTTCAGGTACAGGTGCAGGTGCAGGTACAGGTATAGGTGAAAGTGCAGGTACAGGTGCAGGTGCAGGTTCAGGTTCAAGTACAGGAGCAGGTACAGGTAGACGTGCAAGTACAGGTACAGGTACAGTTACAGGTGCAGGTACAGGTATAGGTGAAAGTTCAGGTACAGGTGCAGGTGCAGGTACAGGTATAGGTGAAAGTTCAGGTACAGGTGCAGGTGCAGGTACAGGTATAGGTGAAAGTGCAGGTACAGGTGCAGGTGCAGGTTCAGGTTCAAATACAGGAGCAGGTACAGGTAGAGGTGCAAGTACAGGTACACGTACAGGTGCAGGTACAGGTGCAGGTACAGGTATAGGTATAGGTTCAGTTATAGGTGAAAGTGCAGGTACAGGTATAGGTTCAGTTATAGGTAAAGTGAGCAGGTACAGGTTCAGTTTTAGGTGAAAGTGCAGGTACAGGTATAGGTTCAGGTACAGTGCAGGTACAGGTGCAGGTGAAAGTGCAGGTACAGGTGCAGTTGCAGGTACAGGTATAGGTGAAAGTTCAGGTACAGTAGGTCAGTTAGGTGCAGGTACAGGTACAGGTTCAGTTACAGGTGCAGGTACAGGTATAGGTGAAAGTTCAGGTACAGGTGCAGGTGCAGGTACAGGTATAGGTGAAAGTGCAGGTACAGGTGCAGGTGCAGGTTCAGGTTCAAATACAGGAGCAGGTACAGGTAGAGGTGCAAGTACAGGTACACGTGCAGGTGCAGGTACAGGTGCAGGTTCAGGTACATGTTACCTTATACGGCAACAGGGAGTTTCTAGATGTGATTAAAGTAAAGATCGTGAGTTCGGGAGAATATTCAGGTGCAGCTGCAGGTGCAGGTTCGGGTGCAGGAACAGGTTCAGGGTCAAATACAGGTGTGGGAATAGGTACAGGTGCATTTGCAGGTACAGGTGTAGGCACAGGAGCATGTGCAGATTCAGGTGCAGGTTCAGGTGTAAACTCAGGCACAGACACAGGTACGGATACAAGTGCAGACACAGCCACAGGTATAGATGCAGGTGCAGGTAAAGATGAAGGAAGAGGTGTGGACACAGGTACAGGCATAAGTAAAAGTACAGCCACAGGCAGGTGGAGGTGCAGATGTCAGTGCAGGGACAGGGACGGGACAGAAAATGACCCAAGCCAGACGTGGGAAAACGACTGCAAATGCCTCCCCCAACTCAGGGAGAAGGATTCATCTCGGCTCACGGCAACCTCCGCCTCCCAGGTTCAAGGGATTCTCCCGCCCCAGCCTCCCAAGTAGCTGAGATTATAGGCACCCACCACCACGTCCAGCTAATTTTTTCGTATTTTTTAGTAGAGACGGGGTTTCACCGTGTTGGCCAGGCTGGTTTCAAACTCCTGACCGCAAATGACGCAGCCACCTCGGCCTCCCAAAGTGCTGGGATTACAGGCAGGAGCCACTGTGTCCGGCCCATAAAATGGGATATTTACGTAAAGAGACAGTCTGGGATGAACTAATTGAGTGATGGTGTAGGTGACGCTTCACCACACCACCCAGTTTTGGTTCGCTGGCCTTCAAAGTCCACAAACAGTTGTTTTGGGTGAGTTTCTAACCATTTCTTTCCATTTCAGTTCCTATTTTCTCATGTGAGCATATAGAACGCTGATAGCACCTACCTGGCAGAGGTGTAGGACTGAGCCAAGGTGGTGTCAAGGTTGTACTTGGGGGACCGTGGCCTGAGATACTTGGATGAGACTGCACCCGGGATTGTGCATTTGGGGGATCCCTTAAAAGTGGTCCCTCGGCCGGGCGTGGTGGCTCACGCCTGTCATCCCGGTACTTTGGGAGGCTGAGGCGGGCGGATCACCTGAGGTCAGGAGTTCAAGACCAGCCTGGCCAACATGGCGAAACCCCGTCTCTACTAAATATACAAAAATTAGCCGGGTGTGGTGGCGGGCGCCTGTCATCCCAGCTACTCGGGAGGCTGAGGCAGGAGAATCGCTTGAACCCAGGAGGCAGAGGTGGCAGTGAGCTGAGATCGTGCCACTGAGGTCCAGTCTGGGTGATAGAGCAAGACTCTGCCTCAAAAAGAAAAAGTGAATTTCACCCTCCTTCTTTCATACAATAAGAGCAATGCTTATTCCTCTTGCTTCTGTGTTTTTTGGGGGTGAAAATTTCCATGAGATTAAATGAAAGTCATTGGCGAATGGCATAGTCATAAATTGCTTTAACCGACTGTAATTTATTTCGTGCGGTTGCGTTAACTTGGGTCGTGGAAGCCTGTGTACGTAAAAATAAAACCGGTCCTGAGCTTTGAAAATCCACAGCGTTTTACATGAAACTGGTGTTGTACCTGAAGGCACTCAGTGACTTCGTGGAGTCCTGGAATCTGGGATTCCCTTTGAAGGTAGTCCTCACAATTAGCTGTTTCATAAATATGGAATTACGCTTTCATACTCCCGGTGATTAACTGGGATGTGGCCTTTAAATCTAAGTGTTAGGCCTTGAACTCCTTTGCTGAATAAATTAAATCAGTTTCTGGAAGGTGGACACGGTCCTTTCCTGTCCTTCCAGCGTCGAACCCTATGCCGTGAGTATTCCTTTCTGTGGAGAGCTGGAAAACGCCGGGAGAAGTCGGAAGCCTTTTCTGAACCTTGGTTTTCTCCTTCCCTCTTCTACTTGCTCTGTGCACTTAAGCCGATCTCGAGGTCAGGAGTTCGAGACCAGCCTGGCCAACATGGTGAAACCCTGTCTCTACTAAAAACACAAAAATTAGCCGGGCGTGGTGGCTCATGTCTGTAGTCCCACTACTACTGGGGAGCCTGAGGGAGGAGAATTGTTTGTACTGGGGAGGCTGAGGTTGTGGTGAGCCGAGGTTGTGCCACTGCACTCCAGCCTGGAGGACACAGCAAGACTCTGTCTCAAGAGGAAAAAAAAAAAGAGAGAGAGAGAGAGTACACGAGAGAATATCCCAATCTAGTGGGAAGATGGGTAAGCCTTTCTTCTTCTCCTTCCAAGGATGAATAAGTCAGGGGCCTTCATGAGATTCCCATCGAGGATGTGACGCTGGTTGAATTTGTTTCTGGAGCATGGCAGAAGTGGCCCAGTTTCTATTCTCAGACATGTAAAGAAAACTGGATTCTGTGGTTGGGTGAATAATAGTCCCCAACGATGTCCACGTTGCTAATCCCCATTTGGTAGAGAGAATAATGGCCTCAAAACTGTGCACACCTTAATCTCATGGAGTAGACAGAATAATGGCCCCAAAGATGTCCACATCCGAATTCCCATGTGGGAGACAGAATAATGGCCCCAAAGATGTCCACATCCTAATCCCATGTGGGAGACACAATAATGGTCTCAAAGATGTTCATGTCTTTTTTTTTTTTTTGAGACGGAGTCTCGCTCTGTCGCCCAGGCTGGAGTGCAGTGGCGCAATCTCGGCTCACTGAAAGCTCCGCCTCCCGGGTTCACGCCATTCTCCTGCCTCAGCCTCCTGAGTAGCTGGGACCACGGGCGCCGCCACCACAGCTGGCTAATTTTTTGTATTTTTTTTAAAATAGAGACGGGGTTTCCCCCTGTTAGCGAGGATGGTCTCGATCTCCTGACCTCATGATCCGCCCGCCTCGGCCTCCCAAAGCGCTGGGATTACAGGCTTGAGCCACCGCGCCCGGCCCCACATAAGAGTTTTTGAGAAGGTGCAGTTCAGCCGTTAACAACCTGGAATCTGTTGCTACTTCATATTTTATTTCATTTTATTTTATTTATTTTGAGACGGAGTTTCGTTCTTGTCGCCCAGGCTGGAGTGCGGTGGCTCGACCTCAGCTCACTGCAACCTCCGCCTCCCGGGTTCAAGCGATTCTCCTGCCTCAGCCTCCCGAGTAGCTGGGACTACAGGCACCTGCCACCACGCCCGGCTCATTTTTGTATTTTTAGTAGAGACAGGGTTTTACCATGTTGGCCAGGATGATGTTGATCTCTTGACCTTGTGATCCCCACACCTTGGTCTCCCAAAGCGCTGGGATGACAGGCGTGAGCCACTGTGCCCGGCCCCATATCACCAGATAGAATGTTCTAGAATGTTTTCCGCAAAGGTGCAGTCAGTCACAAAACTCACTTCTTCTCCCTGAGCCACCCCCTGTCCTCCTTTTAACCAGGAAACTGTGCACTGTGTGTCTCGCTTTGACGCCCGCGTACTTTCTCTCGTTCCCATCAACACAACAGTTTTCTCACACGCTGTGTCATTTTCTGATTTATTTCAGAGTTGCTTGTGTCTCCGACGAGGGGCTGAGTCTCACCAGGACGGGGGTCTTGGCGTTGCCCTCTGCAAACGGAGCCTGACGTAGGACACGTGCATTTAGGGGATGAAGGAGGGAAACTTCAGACAGTGTCGGGTCCTACCTTTGAAGTTCTCAGAAGGCGCTTTGGGGACCCTCATCTCTTCCACACGGGGCACGTTCCACCCCCCGTCAGCCTCACGCCATCGACATTCCTCGCCCCACTGTCTTTTGTGGGTGTGTAGGGTGATTTACGGGTCCGTGCCGTTCCCTGCCTCTTTCAACCTATTAAATTGCTTTCACTTCTAATGGGAGACAGAATTTGGCTGCTTCATGCAGCCTTTTGGGGGGGCTCTCAGAATCCTCTGCTTGCAGACCTGAGACCTGATGAGGTGCTAATAAAACGCAGCCTAGGAAGTGGAACCCACTGGCATTTCTGCCTCACGTCTGTGTAATAATATATGGCTCTAATCGGACGAGGTTTCCATGTAGGGTTTTGGAGGAATGCGTCTTGGCATCCTGATCACGCTGCAGCTACCTCCACTCTGGGGCCAGGGCCTGAGACTCCTTCCTGAAGATCATCCGTGGACCCATGGCCGGCCCGCCTAGCTCAGAAAAGGAAGGGCTGCCTCAGCTGCTTGTTTCTGAAAGCGGGATCATCCCCCTCGTGCTTCGTTGGCCTTCTTTTTCTTTCTTTGGTTTTGTGACACACACACATTCACTCTTGTCGCCCAGGCTGGAGTGCGGTGGCGCGATCTCGGCTCACTGCAACCTCTGCCTCCCGGGTTCACGCCATTCTCCTGCCTCAGCCTCCCCAGTAGCTGGGATTCCAGGCACACACCAGCACGCCAGGCTAATTTTGTAATTTTGGTAGAGACGGGGTTTCGCCGTGTTGGCCAGGCCGGTCTCCAACTCCTGACCTCAGGTGATCCGCCCGCCTCGGCCTCCCAAAGTGCTGGGATGACAGGCGTGAGCCACCACACCAGCCTTTTTTTTGTTGTTGCTGTTGTTTTGTTTTGTGCTTTGTTTGTTTGGTTTTGCTTTTGGTTGTGTTTGAGACAGAGTCTCACTCTGTCTCCCAGGCTGGAGGGCAGTGGCGCGATCTCAGGTCACTGTAACCTCCATCTCCCGGGTTCAAGCGATTCTCCTGCCTCAGCCTCCCGAGTAGTGGGGATGGCAGGTGCCCGCCACCACATCCAGGTAGTTTTGTATTTTTAGTAGAGACGGGGTTTCGCCATGTTGGCCAGGCTGGTCTCAAACTCCTGACCTCAGGTGATCCGTCCGCCTCGGCCTCTCAAAGTGCTGGGATGACAGGCGTGAGCCACCGCGCTCAGACAGGTGTGCCTTGTCTTTTGCAGAGATTTCAATGGCAGGTCTCATTTCTATACCCACACAGGCCAGGTGCCCCTCACAGAGACTCCGTTCGTGGGGAGGCTGCCATTCACTGTAAAATCTGCTTTGTCTAGATCGTCTCGGAAATCAAAACAGAAGGGTAATTTCGTTAAAAATCTGAATGCCCGGCTCCAGATGCACCTTGCCCACCCTCAGGGGCTAATCTGGGATTTCCTTGTGACGGCCGCGAACGTCGCAACGTCATTCAGAATGGTCTCCGTGGAAAACGACTCTAATTCCCAAAGCCCGTTAAACCATCTGTGTGTTCGACATCGGGCTGCAAAACACTAAAACGTCATCTTTTAAGAAATCGCCAGCCGGGCACAGTAGCTCACGCCTGTCATTCCAGCACTTTGGGAGGCCGAGGCGGGCAGATCATGAGATCAGGAGTTCGAGACCAGCCTGGCCAACATGGCGAAACCCCATCTCTAAAAATACAAAAAATAAAATAAAACAAAATTAGCCGGGCGTGGTGGTGGGCGCCTGCAATCCCAGCTACTCGGGAGGCTGAGGTGGGAGAATTGCTTGAACCCAGAAGGCACAGGTTGCAGTGAGCTGAGATTACACTACTGCACTCCAGCCTGGGCGACAGAGCGAGACTCTGTCTCAAAACAAAAAGACAGAAATTTTGCCAAAGTGACTCCAACCTTCAGCCACCACAATCCTTACCTGTCAGCACCCACTAACATCAAAGCAAGACCGTCTTCCGCAAAAAGATTATCACTTGTTCAAGCCTCAGGTGATGGTGAGTTAGCAATCAAGTATCTGTACATTGTTTTTTATTTTTTATTTATTTTTATTTATTCTTTATTCTTTTTTTTTTTTTTTTTTTTTTTTTTTGAGACAGAGTCTTGCTCTGTTGCCCATGCTGGAGTGCAGTGGCGTGATCTCGGCTCACTGCAAGCTCCACCTCCCGGGTTCACGCCATTCTCCCGCCTCAGCCTCCCGAGTAGCTGGGATGACAGGCACCTGCCACCAAGCCCTGCTCATTTTTTGTATATTTAGTAGAGATGGGGTTTCACCATGTTGGCCAGGCTGGTCTTAAACTCCTGACCTCAGGTGATCCTCCCGCCTCGGCCTCCCAAAGTGCTGGGATGACAGGTGCACACCATCACGCCCAGCCAATTTTGTATTTTTAGTAGAGACGGGGTCTCACCATGTTGGCCAGGCTGGTCTCGAACTCTTGACCTCAGGTGATCCCCCCCAACCTCGGCCTCGCAAAGCAGTGGGATGACAGGCATGAGCCATCATGCCCGGCTGCATTTCTTAATTAATGTCTGTACGTTGTTTTTTCAACATAGCCGTATTGCACACTTACTAGACTACAGTATCCACAGGTTTTATAGGCAGTAAGAAATTAAACCGTGTATGACTCCGCTTTGTTGGGATATGAGCTTCATAGTGATGGTCTGCAAATACATTTGCACTGTCTCCAACATACCAAGGTACACCTGGATGGGGTAATACCCACGTCTGCATCTTTCCAATCAGGGATAGTCGTGTGCTTTTGACGGTTTCCTTCGCACAGCTTTGCCGAGCCCCGTGACGGACCAGCTGAGCTCGCAGACACACGACGGATAAGTAGCAGGTGATTCTCATCGGAGGGCTAAGCTAATGCACTCTTTCATATTTACCTTACGCTCAGGAGCTCCCACTTTAAGGCCTGTTAAAATAAAGCTCCCTGAGTCCCCAGAGAAACGGCTCTCAGCAGCGAGCCGGGGTGGGGGGAACACGTGTCAGTCAAGCTGTTATTGGCTCTAATTAGCTGCCGTGCCGGCTGAGAGAGAACGTGCGGCTGCAGACACGTGTCAGTCAGAGACGCACCGTCCCCCCTGCCTCGCACGGTCCTGCAGAGGAGGCAGCTGTGAAAAGTGGCGGCCACCTGATGACTATAATGACGTTGCTTTTTTTTTTCATTTGGAAAGTCTGTGGGTGTGTCCCTGAGTGGAAGTCAGGAAGGAACGTTCGAAAACACAATCTTCCGGCCGGGCACGGTGGCTCACGCCTGTCATCCCAGCACTTTGGGAGGCCGAGGCGGGCGGATCACCTGAGGTCAGGAGATCGAGACCAGCCTGGCCAACACGTGTGGAACCCCGTCTCTACTAAAAATACAAAAAAATTAGCTGGGCGTGGTAGCACGCACCTGTGATCCCAGCTACTCAGGAGGCTGAGGCAGGAGAATGGCTTGAACCCGGGAGGCAGAGGTTTCAGTGAGCCGAGATCACACCACTGCACTCCAGCCTGGGCGACAGAGCGAGACTCTGTCTCAAAAAAAAAAAAAAAAAAAAAAAAAAAAAAAAAAAAAAAAAAAAAAAAAAAAAAAAAAAAAAAAAAACAAGAAAAACTATGAGGTCTTTTTAGAAAATTGCATCATTGGCCGGGCGCGGTGGCTGACGCCTGTAATCCCAGCACTTTGAGAGGCCAAGGTGGGCGGATCACCTGAGGTCAGGAGTTCGAGACCAGCCTGATAATATGGTGAAACCCCATCTCTACTAAAAATACAAAAATTAGCTGGGTGTGGTGACAGGTGCCTGTCATCCCAGCTACTCAGGAGGCTGAGGCAGGAGAATCGTTTGAACCTGGGAGGTGGAGGTTGCAGTGAGCCGAGATCGTGCCACTGCACTCCAGCCTGGGCGACAGAGCCAGACTGTGTCTCAGACACACACACACACACACACACACACACAATCACCACAGACTCACCAAGTGAACTGTGTGACACAGTTTGTGATTCCAAAATTGCTCAAAGGAAGCACATAGGGCTTGCTGGGTGGATCATTGTTGAGTGCGTGTGTTTGTGTGTGTATGTGTGTGTGTGCGTGTGTGTATGTGTGTATGTGTGTGTATGTGTGTGTGTGTATGTGTGTGTGTGTGTATGTGTGTGTGTATGTGTGTGTATGTGTGTGTATGTGTATGTGTGTGTATGTGTGTGTATGTGTGTGTATGTGTGTGTATGTGTGTGTATGTGTGTATGTGTGTGTATGTGTATGTGTGTGTATGCGTGTGTTTGTGTGTGTATGTGTGTGTATGACAGGGTCTCACTGTCTCACCCAGGCTGGAGTCCGGTATGGTTCAATGATGGCTTCACTGCAACCACAGCCCTGTAGACCCAGTGGATTCTCCTACCTCCGCCTTCCGAGTAGCTGGGACTATTGACCATGTTCCACCACCCCTGGGCGACAGAGTGACACGCTGTCTCAAAAAAAAAAAAAAAAAATATATATATATATATACACACACACACACACACACACACACACACACATCATCTTCAGGGCACTGGGGAAACTCCAGTTACATAGACAAACAGGTGTGCAGGTCATTTTTATTAAAGCCACAGGAATTTTTCTCCATTTTGAAGTATCGTAAACATATGCAACGCACAGGAAATGGGTCCTCGGAGGCTGTTTGAGTCCGGAGCACACAGATAATTAGGTTAGTCAAGTAATTGAAATACAATATCGCAGGATAGCTTGGCCTGTGTCCTTCCCGTCTATATATACCTGCTTGAGAGATTATTTACAGCCTTGTGGTGTCCTGGTCGTAAAAGATTTGTAATTGAAAAGTGTATGTAAACCGTTCGCGGACGACATCAGCCTATTGCAAATTCTTCTGAGCGAATGAGAAGGGAAAGGATCGTATAAAGTTATTAAGAAATTACGCCAGGCACCATGGCTCACGCCTGTCCTCCCAGCGCTTTGGGAGGCCCAGGCGGGCGGATCATTTGAGATCAGGAGTTCGAGACCAGCCTGGCCAACATGGTGAAACCCCGTCTTGACTAAAAGTAGAAAAATTTACCAGGCGTGGTGGCGGGCACCTGTCATCCCAGCTACTCAGGAGGCTGAGGCAGGAGAATCGCTTGAACCCGGGAGGCGGAGCTTGCAGTGAGCTGAAATTGCGCCACTGCACTCCAGCCTGGGCGACAGAGCGAGGCTCCATCTCAAAAAACAAACAAACAAAAATTATCCAAGAGAAGAGATGCGTGAGCAGAGTATAGGAGAGGCAGGCACGAGCTTCTCGTTCTCTCTTCCCAGTGGAACCGTGGGTAGAAAATATTACTGAGTAGATAACCTCATCCAGGTCTGGAATTCCAGGGTCTTTACTGGGGGATGTTCTCCTAGACAGGTCGAACCTCCTGCATGGCTGACTTCAGTATTCAGCCTTTCCAGACGTGAAAGTGAACCCATGTTCCCCCAAACCCCAGCATAGATCCCAGCAGCTTAAATAACCCAGTACGGCCCAGACCACCCGGCACGGCCCGAGGCACCCCGGCAAATACGGATTTTTTTTCCTGGAGCCCTTGGAATGTTCTGTCTGATAAGAGTATCCTTCTGGCAGGGTTTGGTGGCTCACACCTGTCATCCCAGCACTTTGGGAGGCTGAGGCGGGTGGATCACCTGAGGTCGGGAGTTCGAGACCAGCCTGGCCAACATGGTGAAACCCCGTCTCTATTAAAATACAAAAATTAGGCAGGCATGGGGGTGGGCGTCTGTAATCCCAGGTATGTGGGAGGCTGAGGCAGGAGAATCGCTTGAACCCAGGAAGCGGAGGTTTCAGTGAGCTGAGATCGTGCCACTGCACCCCAGCCTGGGCGACAGAGCGAGACTCTGTCTCAAAAAACAGAAAGAAAAATGGATGCACAGATAGAAAAATACATAGAAAATAGATAGATGGATAGATAGATGGATGGATGGATGGATAGATAGATAGATACATAGATAATACAGAAAAATAAGTAAATAGGTAATGGATAGATAATAGATGAATAGAGATGATAGATGGATGACAGATACATAAATAGATGATTGATAAATGATGGATGGATCGAGAGAGATAGATGATAGAAAATAGAGATAGAAAATAGATGGAGATAAATTAAAAAATAGATACATCATAGATAGATAAATAAATCAAAGACAAGTAGACAGGGCGACAGAGTGAGACTCCACCAAAAAAAAGAGAGAACCTTAGGTGTGAAAGGACGTCTCACCACTGATGTCTGCCTGACTCAGAGCTTTACTCAATGGGTGATACTTTGGAACTCAGAATATCCTAGATCCATGTCCAGCGACAGCGGGAGAAAGAGAGAGAGGAGAGAGGGAGAGGAGAGAGAAGGGAGAGAGGAGAGAGAGGGAGGGGAGAGAGGAGAGACAGAAAGAGAAGAGGGACAGAGAGAGGAGGGAGAGAAGTGAGGAAAGTGGGGGAGAGAGGAGAGACGGAGAGAGGGGAGAGGGGGGGGCGAGAGAGAGAAGAGAGAGGAGAAAGAAAGAGGGAAGAGAGAGAAAGAGGAGAGAGGAGAGAAAAAGCGAAGAGAGGAGAGAGAAAGCCAAGAGAGAGGAGAGAGAAAGAGAAGAGAGAGAGGAGAGAGAGAAGACAGAGAAAGAAAGAGAGAGAGGAGAGATCTGAGAAAATCACGATTTTCTCCTGCACACGGTCCGGACGCCCAGGGCAAATCTCCCACCTAACAGACAGCCCGTCGAGCAGGGTTTCCTACAGAGGCTGAGCCTGACCAAAACGTCCTAAAAGAAAGCTTTCAGTCACATCTTCCAACCTGACTTCTAAAAAAAAAAAAAAGGGGGAGGTAACCATAGAACAATTCTTGTATTTATTTTCCTGCAAACAATCAAACGATTTAGCCAATGCTTCCTTTGGCTTCTCACCTTGATGCTGAAGTCATTAATTATGAACCCTGCCGGCTGCTCAAATCCGTTCCTGGCTGGTCCTGCCTCGGGCCTGGGCCTACGGCAGCAACAGCTGAGGCTTGTCAGGGCGTCCGCAGACCTCCGGTGGGGAGGGGAGGGGAGCGGGGAAACGGGGGTCCTAAAAGGGCCACTGTGGCTGGCAGGAGGAAGGAGGAGGGAGGGAAACTGGTCTCTCTCAGGCCTCCGGAGGCCGTGCCAACGGGGGCTCACGGAGAGGGTGCGTGTCACACCGGTGATGCCCCGACTTGTCCTGGATTTAGAACTTGCCTCGTTGGAGTCTGGGGCAGGAGATCCTCCTCACACCGTCCCCACCACAGCTGCCCAATCAAGGCACCACGCAAATGGATTCCCAGGACTCTCTGCCTCCACCTCCAAAGCCACATTGGCTTTCTGTTGCTGCGTGTGTCTCAACTGTCCCCAACTGGCCCTCTCAGCAGCCTGGATAAAGAGTTTTTCTCCAGGCCGGGCGCGGGGGCTCACGCCTGTCACCCCAGCACTTTGGGAGGCCGAGGTGGGCGGATCACCTGAGGTCAGGGGTTCGAGACCAGCCTGGCCAACACGGTGAAACCCCGTCTCTACTAAATATACAAAAATTAGTAGTGATGGGCGCCTGTCATCCCAGCTACTCAGTAGTCTGGGCAGGAGAATTACTGAAACTTCGTCTAAAATAATATTAATAAAAATAAATAAATAAATGTATACTGGGGAGTGGAATATTTAATTCATTTATTTACTGTTATTTCATTATTTTATTCTATTGTTTAGACAGAGTCTTGGTCCATCGCCCGGACTGGAGTGCAGTGATGTGATCTCGGCTCACTGCAACCTCCGCCTCCCGGGTTCAAGCAATTCTCCTGCCTCAGCCTCCTGAGTAGCTGGGATGACAGGCACCTGCCACTATGTCCGGTTAATTTTTGTATTTTTAGTAGAGACGGGGTTTCAGCATGTTGGCCAGGCTGGTCTTGAACTCCTGACCTCGTGATCCGCCCACCTTGGCCTCCCAAAGTGCTGGGATGACAGGTATGAGCCACTGTGCTCAGCCAATGTGAACATCGTTAATGCCACAAAGTTGTAAAGTTGAAAGTGGTGAAGACGATAAAGTTTCCATGATGTATTTTTGACCACGATTGTTAAAAAGAATTTACTATGCAAAAGTTCCCCCGGATTCTTTCATTGTTCGCTAACTTTCATTGTTACATTCCTTGCTATAAAACAAGCCCCCTCTAAATCACAGTTGCCCTCAGGATGTAATAAAATCTTACTTAAGAATAATGTAAACCACCTTTTTTCCTCAGGGCATTTGGCCGTATGTGGAATTCGGGGCTGGAGTCTCCCAGTCAGGAATTCCTCGTGTTGAAAACTTTGATGTCTGGAACCACCCTGGAGGAATTCAGCTAATTCTGTTTTTGAGTTTTCAGGGATCCTTTATAACTATAGAGAAATCGTGACAACTTTGGTTCTCGGGTCGTCCTGACCCAAGAGGGCACCTAGATTTCCTGCTGTAAGCGTGTGGCTCCTCTCCTCCCCTCCCCTCTCCTCTCCTCTGCTCTCCTCTCTTCTCCTCTCCTGTCCTTCCCTCCCCTCCCCTCTTCTCCCCTCTCCTCCCCTCCCCTTGCTGCTTCCCCATCACACCACTTGAGTTGCTAAGATGCTGTCCTCTCCTGTCCTCTCCTCTCCTCTCCTTCCCTCCCCTCCCCTCCCTCTCCCCTCTCCCCTCCTCTCCCCTCCTCTCCCCTCCCCTCCTCTCCCCTCCCCTCTCCTGTCTCCCCTCCCCTCACCGCCCCGTTTCCCCATCACACCACTTGAATTGTTAGATGCTCTCCTCTCCTCCCCTCTCTTCCCCTCCCCTCCCCTCCCTGCTTCCCCATCACACCACTTGAACTGCTTAGATGCTCTCCTCTCCCCTCCCCTCCCTGCTTCCCCATCAGGCCACTTGAGTTGCTTAGATGCTCTCCTCTCCCCTCCCCTCCCCTTGATGCTTCCCCTCCTCCCCTCTTCTCCCCTCTCTTCTCCTCTCCTCCCCTCCCCTCCTCTCCCCTTTCTTTTCTTTTTTTCTTTTTTTGGTTTGTTTTCTTTTCTGAAACAGAGTCCCATTCTGTCGCCCAGGCTGCAGTGCAGTGGTGCACTCTCAACTCACTGCAACCTCTGCCTCTTGGGTTCAGGCGATTCTCCTGCCTCAGCCTCCTGAGTAACTGGGATTATAGGCACCGGCCACCACACCCGGCTGATTTTCGTAGGAAACCTTCAGAAACCAATGGGCTGGAAGAGAAAAGCTTTGAGAAATGTCAAGATGTTAAAAATACAACCACAGGCCGGGCACGGTGGCTCACGCCTGCATCCTAGCACTTTGGGAGGCCGAGGTGGGCGAATCATGAGGTCAGGAGATCAAGACCAGCCTGGCCAATATAGTGAAACTCCGTCTCTACTAAAAATACAAAAAATTAGCTGGGTGTGGTGGCGGGTTCCTGTAATCCCAGCTACTCAAGAGGCTGAGGCAGGAGAATCGCTTGAACCCAGGAGGCGGAGGTTGCAGTGAGCCTAGATCGTGCCACTGCCCTCCAGCCTGGGTAACAGAGCGAGACTGTCTCAAAAAAAAAAAAAAAAAAAAAAAAAAGGTCCCGAAAAAGACTAGGAACAAATCTGCAGCATTTTAACTGGAAAGAGTCGGGGCATTAAGAAATTATATAATCAGAAATCCCACCTGTGCAGTTTGAGTATTAATGAGTTTCACGTGTATAAGGTAAATTGCAGCAGACTCTGAATTCACCTGTATTAGGTAAATTACAGCAGACTCTGAATTTCACGTGTATTAGGTAAATTACAGCACACTCTGAATTCACCTTTATTAGTTAAATCACAGCAGACCCTGAATTCACCTGTATTAGTTAAATCACAGCAGACCCTGAATTCACCTGTATTAGTTAAATCACAGCACACTCTGAATTCACCTGTATTAGGTAAATCACAGCAGACTCTGATGTCACCTGTATTAGATAAATTACAGCAGACTCTGAATTCACCTGTATTAGGTAAATCACAGCAGACTCTGATGTCACCTGTATTAGTTAAATCACAGCACACTCTGAATTCACCTGTATTAGGTAAATCACAGCACATTCTAAATTCACCTGTATTAGGTAAATCACAGCAGACTCTGATGTCACCTGTATTAGGTAAATCACAGCAGACTCTGAATTTCACCTGTATTAGTTAAATTACAGCAGACTCTGAATTCACCTGTATTAGGTAAATTACAGCAGACTCTGAATTTCACCTGTATTAGGTAAATTACAGCAGACTCTGAGTTCACCTCTATTAGGTAAATCACAGCAGACTCTGAAATCACCTGTATTAGGTAAATCTCAGCAGACTCTGAATTTCACGTGTATTAGGTAAATTACAGCAGACTCTGAATTCACCTCTATTAGGTAAATTACAGCAGACCCTGAATTTCACCTGTATTAGGTAAATTACAGCAGACTCTGAATTCACCTCTATTAGGTAAATTTCAGCAGACTCTGAATTTCACCTGTATTAGGTAAATCTCAGCAGACTCTGAATTTCACGTGTATTAGGTAAATTACAGCAGACTCTGAATTCACGTGTATTAGGTAAATTACAGCAGACCCTGAATTTCACCTGTATTAGGTAAATTACAGCAGACTCTGAATTCACCTCTATTAGGTAAATTACAGCAGACGCTGAATTCACCTGTATTAGGTAAATCACAGCAGACTATGAATTCACCTCTATTAGGTAAATTACAGCAGACTCTGAGTTCACCTCTATTAGGTAAATTACAGCAGACTCTGAGTTCACCTCTATTAGGTAAATTTCAGCAGACTCTGAATTCACCTGTATTAGGTAAATCACAGCAGACTCTGAATTCACCTGTATTAGGTAAATCTCAGCAGACTCTGAATTTCACGTGTATTAGGTAAATTACAGCAGACTCTGAATTCACGTGTATTAGGTAAATTACAGCAGACCCTGAATTTCACCTGTATTAGGTAAATTACAGCAGACTCTGAATTCACCTCTATTAGGTAAATTACAGCAGACTCTGAATTCACCTCTATTAGGTAAATTACAGCAGACGCTGAATTCACCTGTATTAGGTAAATCTCAGCAGACTCTGAATTCACCTCTATTAGGTAAATTACAGCAGACGCTGAATTCACCTGTATTAGGTAAATCTCAGCAGACTCTGAATTCACCTGTATTAGGTAAATCACAGCAGACTCTGAATTCACCTGTATTAGGTAAATTACAGCAGACTCTGAATTCACCTGTGTTAGGTAAATTACAGCACACTCTGAATTCACCTGTATTAGGTAAATCACAGCAGACTCTGAATTCACCTGTATTAGGTAAATCACAGCAGATTCTGAATTCACCTGTATTAGGTAAATTACAGTAGACTCTGAATTTCAGAACATCTATACAATGAAATCTAAAACGCATCTGCAATATTTGGTTAACCTGTACATAATTGTGTTCTCTGTGTGTGTGTGTGTGTGTGTTTAAAAAAGGTAAAAGGAAACTTTGAATTATTTAAGTCTGAAGCAAAGGGGACATTTAATTGTACATGATTTTTAATCATATTTTTATGGGGCTTAATCCTATTGCAAAGTTTTCCTCTCCTGGAAAATTCTTAACGGGCACGATATGCTTGGATTATCCAAAGCCCTAAAGTGCAAATGCAGAGGAGGAGACCTCCATCATTTTATTGCATTTGGCGTCTCCTGGTTCTCTGTTGAGTGGATATAATGATGGTCATCAAGTCTCAATTCTGGTTTTGCTTCAGCGCTGAAAAAAACTACTGTGGTTTATTTTGGGTGTTTTCTTGTTGTTGTTTTTTTGTTTTTCTTTTGAAATGGAATCTGGCTCTGTCGCCCAGGCTGGCGTGCAGTGGCGCGATCTCGGCTCACTGCAACCTGTACCTCCCGGGTTCACGCCATTCTCCTGCCTCAGCCTCCCCAGTAGCTGGGACTACAGGCACCTGCCACCACGCCTGGCTAATTTTTGTATTTTTAGTAGAGACGGGGTTTCACCGTGTTAGCCAGGATGGTCTCGATCTCCGGACCTTGTGATCCACCTGCCTCGGCCTCCCAAAGTGCTGAGATTACAGGCGTGAGCCACTGCGCCCGGCCCATTGTTTTTGTTGTTGTTGTTGTTGTTGTTTTGTATTTTTAGTAGAGACAGGGTTTTACCACGTTGGCCAGGCTGGTCTCTATCTCCGGACCTTGTGATCCACCGGCCTCGGCCTCCCAAAGTGCTGGGATGAGAAGGCCTGAGAGCCACCGCGCCCAGCCTGAAAAAAAGTCCTAAGGGTCAGATGGTGTGCAGGACAAACCCGTAGTGAAGGTTCTTACCTCCAAAACCTTCCTCTTGCACCAATAAAAGGGGGTCCATTTCAATCTCTGAAACCAAACTATGCAGCATCCATGCCTTTGGCCAATGAGACTCACCACCTACAAAATCAAACCTCTCTTCTTTGGGCCAGGCACGGTGGCTCACGCCTGTCATCCCAGCATTTTGGGAGGCTGAGGCGTGTGTATCACCTGAGGTCAGGAGTTCAAGACCAGCCTGGTCAACACGGTGAAACCCCGTCTCTACTAAAAATACGAAAATTAGCCTGGTGTGGTGGCAGGTGCCTGTAATTCCAGCTACTTGGGAGACTGAGGCAGGAGAATCGCTTGAACCCGGGAGGCGGAGGTTGCAGTGAGCCCAGATCGCACCCCTGCCCTCCAGTCCGGGTGATAAGAGCAAAACTCCCGTTTCAAAAAGAGAAATAAAAAGCAACACTGGAAGTTACAGGTATTGGCTGCCACCAAGTGGCGATTTGAGGAGCAACGCCTTCGCCGTCTACCCGGTTTGTGAAACAAAACAGCAAGTTGCAAGTAAAACTGAAGGCCTTTCTAAAAGGTGGTGGACCGGTTTTACAGACAAGCAGAGACTCCCTGCAGTTCCTGCTTCCTGCAGTTTCCGAATAGCTCCTCTGTGTCTTCACCTTTTGCAAAGGTGCAGTGTTGGCTGTGAACTTGGAGCTTTCTCTGTCCGAGAGGAGGGGCAAACTTTGGACAGCCTTGGGAAGTCGATGCTCCTGCAGGCCAGGGATAAAGGAAGCTGGCAGCAGAAACTTAAATTCCCGGCCGGGTGCAGTGGCTCACGCCTGTCATCCCAGCACTTTGGGAGGCCGAGGTGGGTGGATCACCTGAAGTCGGGAGTTCGAGACCAGCCTGGCCAACATGGTGAAACCCCGTCTCTATTAAAAATACAAAAATTAGCCGGACGTGGTGGTGCACGCCTGTCATCCCAGCTACTCCGGAGGCTGAGGCAGGAGAATCGCTTGAACCTGGGAGGCGGAGGTTGCAGTGAGCTGAGATTGTGCCACTGCACTCCAGCCTGGGTGACAAGGTGAGACTCTGTCTCAAAAACAAAACAAAACAAAACTGTCTCAAAAAAAAAGAAAAAAGGGCTGGACGCAGTGGCTCACACCTGTCATCCCAGCACTTTGGGAGGCTGAGGCGGGCGGATCACCTGTGGTCAGGAGTTCGAGACCATCCTGGCCAACGTGGTGAAACCCCGTCTCTACTAAAAATACAAAACTTAGCCAGGTGTGATGGCAGGTGCCTGTAATCTCAGCTACTCGGGAAGCTGAGGCAGGAGAATCACTTGAATCCAAGAGGCGTAGGTTGCAGTGAGCTGAGATTGTGCCACTGCACTCCAGCCTGGGTGACAGAGGGAGACTCTGTCTCAAAATAAATAAATAAATAAATAAATAAATAAATAAATAAATAAATAAAAAATAAAAGATAAAATAAATAAAAACTGACCCCAGTGACACACAGGTACCATCATTCCCTTTTGCAGACCCAGCCACAGTGCAAAGAATATTTCACAGTGCCTCCTTTTTGGGACACAACTATGTAACTGTAGAAATAGATAGTAGGGCCGGGCATCATGGCTCACGCCTCTAATCCCAGCACTTTGGGAGGCCAGAGAAGGGCAGATCCCTTGAGCCCAGGAGTTTGAGACCAGCCTCGTCAACATAGCAAGATCCTGTGTCTACAAACAATGAAACATTATTCAGATGTGGTGGCGTGCACCTGTAGTCCCAGCTACTTTGAAGGCTGATGCACAAGAATGCCTTGAACCCACGAGGCGGAGTTTGCAGTGAGCCGAGATGGTGCCACTGCACCCCGGCCTGGGCAACAGAGCAAGACAAGAAAAAGAAAGGAAGAAAGAAAAGAAAGAAGGAAAGGAAGGGAGGGAGGGAGGGAGGGAGGGAGGGAGGGAGGGAGGAAGGAAGGTAGGAAGGGAAGGAAGGAAAAGGAGAGAGAGAAAGAAAGAGAGAAGGAAAGAAGGAGAGAAGGAAGGAAGGGAGGGAAGGAAAGGAAGGAAAAGGAGAGAGAGAAAGAAAGAGAGAGAAGGAAGGAAGGAGAGAAGGAAGGAAGGAGGGGAGAGGAGAGGAGGGGAGGGAGGGAAGGAGGGAGGGAGGGGAAGAGAAGGAAGAGAAGAGAAAAGAGAAGAGAGAAGGGAAGGGAAGGCGAGGCCAGGCACAGTGGCTCACACTTGTAATCCTGGCACTTTGGGAGGCTGAGGCGGGTGGATCACCTAAGGTTGGGAGTTCGAGACCAGCCTGGCCAACATGGCAAAACCCCGTCTCTACTAAAAATACAAAATCTAGCCGGGTTTGGTGGCAGGTGCCTGGAATTCCAGGTACTCCAGAGTCTGAGCCTTGAACTTGAGAGGTGAAGGTTACAGTGAGCCGAAATCACACCACTGTACTCCAGCCTGGGTGCAGAGTGAGACTCTGTCTCACAAATAAAATAAAAATTGAGGGTCCTTGAATCGCCGTCTCACAAATAAAGTAACTATCATTAAAACTGAGGGTCCTTGAGTCATATTCCTAGTTCTATTGACTCACCTCACTTTAAAACTATCATTCAAGTATCTGCCCCCGGTTTTCCTCATCTCTGAATGGCTGTTTTTGCAGACCCGCTGATTGCCAGGCAGAAACTCAAAATGAATGCCATTCATTCTTAGGACGCAGAGTTAAATTCTGCAACAGCCAGCATCCTAACGCCTGGTTGCCTGCACCCACCAGCCTGTTGCAAATGCTAACAGAAAGTCTGAAAACGCGAAATTCTAAAAGAAGGGTTGCTTTTGTTTGACAATCAGACAGGCCAGTGATTGAGAGCCGGACCTGGTCGCTTGCTCCTGGTCAGCCCTCTTGGAGCAGGCGGGTGATGGCCCAAACGTCTTGCACAAATGTTGCCCAGACGCTGAGAATCCAAAAATGCCTTTTGCTCTTTGCAGTTCACGGGGAGTGTCCATCAGCGCTTATACCCAGGGCGGGAGATGCCAGTTCCAGGTCAATGCATTTAGGTGGTTTATTATTCCGATTAATTTAATTAGGATGTCATTAATTAATTTAATTTAATCATTAATCGATTTACTTAATTAATTTATTTATTCATTAATTTAGTATTTCGTTCATTATAAATTTGACATGCCAATTAATTCATTAATGTATTAATTAATCTAATTAATTCATTGCTTTTATTAATTAATCTAATTGATTCATCGCTTTTTATTAATTAATCCATCTCTTTTGTTAATCTAATTAATTCATCACTTTTTATTGATTGATCTAATTAATTCATCGCTTTTATTAATTGATTTAATTAATTCGTCTCTTTTATTAATTAATTTAATTAATTCATCACTTTATTAATTAATTTAGTTTATTTGATTCGTTAATTTAACTAACTTGTTAGTTTTATTAATTTAATTAATTCGCCGCTTTTGTTAATTAATTTAATTAATTTAATTTATTGATTTATTTAAGTCGTTAATTTTTAAAATTAATTTAATTCATTGACTTAATTTATTAATTTAATCAGGATGCTTCCTACATCTCGTACACGTGTTTTTCAGAAACGCCACACACTAGGAATTTAGTAATTCCTAAATGTCTGGCAGGCTTTCTCGGAGGAAGTACTGTTTTTCTTTAAAAATGGGAACCCTATTTCACCTGTCAGTAAGCAGAGTCCACACGTTGTATTTTTTTTCTTTCATACGCTGTGAAACATGAGGCATTTTTGCTTCCCCCCCACCCCCTTCTCCACCTTTCTTCAGAAGGCGGGGGTTCCTGCTGTCTGGTTTTGCTCTTAAAGCTGCACGTCGCTTGGAGCCAGCAAGATTTAAGCGGTGGTTTTGGGCAGAGCGTTGGAGCCTGGCTTATGAAAGCTGCTTCCAGAATTATGGATAATGTCTTTATAACTGGGACTTCCCACTCTTGCCGCTTGCCAGAGTCGGAGACGTATTTGTTCTCTGACAAGTAACCCTTATTTAAAACAAAATGGGACCCAGTTACTGGGCTCCTGGGCAAAACTTCGTGAGAAATAAAAAACTGAAAAACATGTATATAAATGTTCTGAGAATGAAGCTCTGATTTTTTTGTTTGTTTGTTTTTGAGACTTTTTAATAATGGTCATTCTGGCTGGGGCAAGGTGGTGTTTCAGTGTGATTTTAAAATCTGCATTTCCCTGATGATTAGGGTTTCGCTCTTGGCGGGCGCCTGTATAATCCCAGTTGAGGCCGAGGCAGGATCACCTGCCCAGGCTGGAGTGCAGTGGCGCGATCTGGGCTCACTGCAACCTTGTGTCTACTCCGCCTCCCGGGTTCAAGCGATTCTCCTGCCTCAGCCTCCGGAGTAGCTGGAACTACAGGCTTGGGCCACCTCGCCCAGCTAATTTTGTATTTCTAGTAGAGACGGGGTTTTGTCACGTTGGCCAGGCTGGTCTTGAACTCCTGACCTCAGGTGATCCACCCGCCTCGGCCTCCCAAAGTGCTGGGATTACAGGCGTGAGCCACTGCACCTAGTAATGTATTTTTTTATTTTTTTTTTCTTTTCTTTTTTTGAGACAGAGCTTTGTTCTTGTCACCCAGGCTGGAGTGCAATGGTGCAATCTGAGCTCACTGCAACCTCCATCTCCCGGGTTCACTTTTTTTGTTTGGTTTGCTTTGGTTTTGTTTTGTTTTTGTTTTGTTTTTTTTTGAGACAGCCATTCCTCCTAGCCTCAGAGTAGCCATTCTCCTCCTCTCACCCAGGCTGGAGTGCTGGCGCATCTCAGCTCACCCGAGTAGCTGGGATGACAGGCACCTGCCACCACGCCCGGCTAATTTCTGTAGTGCAGTGGCGCCATCTCGACTCACTGCAACCTCCGCCTCCCGGGTTTTTTAGTAGAGACGGGGTTTCACCGTGTTAGCCCGGGGTATCACCAACTATTGCACTCGAAAGGCGTAAGCTTTTTCTGTAGAAAAACACACCTCAGAATTGATTCACGATTTCCTCTTGTGTGTCTGGGGGTTCCCGGGCTGTCCCCGGAATCGTCTTTGCAGGTCGAAGAGGTCCCGATGGCCGGGAGGTAAAATTCGGAGGAATTCAGCCAGGAGAGAGAAAAAGCCGTATCCTCATTTTGGGAGCTGAGAGGCGGGCCCCTGTGGCCTGCTTCCCGAGGCTGACACCCAGGGAACAGCTGACGTTAACTGCGTGCTTCAGTAGAAGGCAGCCAGCAGAGGTGGCTGCAGGCTTCCACGGGGCAGAGAAATCCGAATCAGCCGCCCACCCCCAGATCCCCGGCATGGTTCCCTCATCCCCTGGAAGGGCTCAGAAGTTTGCTGAGATGCCATGAACCAAGACGCTCTGTGCATGCTCAGCAGAAACAGCAGAGGAAGGTGTGCCCCTCGGCTACAGACAGGCAGGACCAGAGTGGGGGGCCACGCTGGCCAACGCCCCCTACAGAAAGACGGCCATGGAGACCCCCAGATACAGCCTTGGAGACGCCCACGGAGGCCTCTATAGACAGGTGCAGAAGGGCCAGCCAGAGTCCTTTACCCCGGACGCAATTGTCAGTCACCCCAACCAGCTTCTTTGGCACCTGTAGACAGGTACAGAAGGGCCGGTCACACTCCTGACCTCTATACCCAATGCTCGGTCACCCCCCCCCCCCCCACCGCCCCAGGCTTTTTACCACCACCCCAGGACAAAACAGCCACAGGAAGGACCAGCAGGACCTGCCCAGGTACACCGAAAATAACTGAGTTGGCCAACTCAGTGCTGACTGTGAACGTCACGGTCTAGCGAGCCCTCCCGACGAGAATGATGCGACAGGTAAGCAGGCATCTTTTTTTTATTTTTATTTTTATGTACGTATGTATTTATTTATTTATTTTGAGACGGCGTCTCCCTCTGTCGCCCAGGCTGGAGCGCAGTGGCACCATCTCGGCTCACGGCAACCTCTGCCTCCCGGTTCAAGCGATTCTCCTGCCTCAGCCTCCCGAGTAGCTGGGATGACAGGCATGCACCACTGCACCCGGCTAATTTTTTTTTTTTTGGTATATTTAGTAGAAACGGGGTTGCATCGTGTCAGCCAGGATAGTCTCCATCTCTTGATCTCGTGATCCACCCTCCTCGGCCTCCGAAAGTGCTGGGATTACAGGCTTGAGCCACCGCGCCCGGCCCCTCTCCTAGTCTCTACTAAAAAATACAAAATTGGCGAGATAGTGGGCACCTGTAATCGCACTACTTGGGAGGCTGAGGCAGGAGAATGGCTTGAACGGGGGAGGCGGAGGTTGCAGTGAGCCGAGATGGCACCACTGCACTCCAGCCTGGGCAACAGAGTGAGATTCTATCTAAAAAAAAAAAAAAAAAAGTTCTCAAATCCAGAGAAGAGAAAAGGGCCTTTGTGGAGGTCTTGCTTTTAAAGTCAGGGCCAAATCCCCCCCAGGCCTGAGATGGAATTTGCAGAGGCTTTTGAGTTTGTTTGTTTGTTTGTTTGTTTGTTTGTTTGTTTTCTACTGTCTCTGCCAAGACAGGATGGAGAGAGGTCACCTGGTCTCCACTGTGGAAGGATTTTTTTGTCCACGCTGAAGCTACATTCCCAGAGAGACAATGGAAGGACTCCCAGTCTCATTTGGGAGAGGCTCTCACCCTGGGAGGGTGAATACTGAGCGTCAACTAGATTAGACTGAAGGAGGCCAAGTCTTGATAATGGGTGTGTCTGTGAGGGTGTTGTCCAAGGAGATGAACATTTGAGTCCGTGGGTTGGGAAAGGCTGACCCACCCTCCATCTGGGTGGTGGATGGGCACCCACTAGTCAGCTGTTAGCGCAGCCAGGATAAAAACAGGCAGAAGAACGTGAAGAGATCAGACTGGCCTAACCTCCCAGCCTCCTTCTTTCTCCCGTGCTGGGAGCCAATTTTTGTATTTTTAGTAGAGACGGGGTTTCACCATGTTGGCCAGGCTGGTCTCAGACTCCTGACCTCAGGGGATCCACCCGCCTCGGCCTCCCAAAGTGCTGGGATGACAAGTGTGAGCCACCGTGCCTGGCTGAGACTCTGTCTTTAATTTAAAAACTTAAACAGAAAGAAAAAAAAAAAGAAGAAAATCCAGAGATTTTTGTTTTTAGTAACTTGAAGCCAAATTAGCTATTCCCAAACTACTACAAACTCTAAGTAAACAACAAAATCTTTCCAAATTGTCACATGCATATTGATATCATATTATATCCATAATAGATAATAGCATGCATATATAATATATACTATGTATAAAATAAGTGTATATTTTAAAATAAGTGTATATAATATACACTATGTATAAAAATCAGTGTATGCAGGTGCCATGGCTCACGCCTGTCATCCCAGCACTTTGGGAGGCCGAGGTGGGCGGATCACCTGAAGTCATGAGTTTGAGACCAGCCTGGCCAACATGGTGAAACCCTGTCTCTACTAAAAATACAAAAACTAGCCAGGCGTGGTGGTGGTTGCCTGTAATCCCAGCTCCTCAGGAGGCTGAGGCAGGAGAATCACTTGAACCCGGGAGGCAGAGGCTGCAGTGAGCCGAGATCCCGCCACTGCACTCCAGCCTGGGCTACAAGAGCAAAACTCTATCTCGAAAACATAAAAGTACAATATGTTATGGGCATTGAGTCTGTTACAAAATGGACTCACGAAGTTTATTAACTCTACAGCCTCCTAGGAAGATGAAGAAGTCGTTTCTTTTATGAGATGGAATCTGCTCATTTGAAAATACAATTTTTGGCCGGGCGCGGTGGCTCACGCCTGTAATCCCAGCACTTTGGGAGGCCGAAGCGGGCGGATCACGAGGTCAAGAGATCCAGATCATCCTGGCTAACACGGTGAAACCCCATCTCTACTAAAAACACAAAAAATTAGCTGGGGACGGTGGCGGGTGCCTATAGTCCCAGCTACTCGGGAGGCTGAGGCAGGAGAATGGTGTAAACCCGGGAGGTGGAGATTGCAGTGAGCGGAGATTGCGCCACCGCACTCCAGCCCGGGAGACAGAGCGAGACTCTGTCTCAAAAATAAAAAAAGAAAGAAAATACTTTTTTTTTTTTTTGCAAAAACTTTAGATAATACTGAGTGTATTATAAAAATTAGCCAGTACACCCAGCTAATTTTTTATTATTTTTAATTATTATTATTATTTATTATTTTTAAATTATTTTTATTTTTATTATTTTATTATTTTATTATTATTATTATTATATAAGAGATGGGGTCTTGTCATGTTGTCTAGGCTGGTCTTGAACTCCTGGGGGCTCAAGGGAGATCCACCCAGCCCAGCCTTGCCAAAGTGCCGGGATTACAGGCGTGAGCCACTGCACCTGGCTTCTCAGTTCTTTCTTGTCTCTGCGTTTTTAAGTCACGCTCTTGGCCGGGAACATCCGGGTTTTCAACTGGGGCTTTTTCAGCGATGGGCCCGTCATGTCTGCTACGGATCACAAGTAACGGTTATTTCAAGAGAAAGGAACAGGGGCCCCCGGCTGATACAGAATGTTCCCCCAAGGAGAGATAATATCTGTGACTCATGACTAATTCTGTAGAACATGCTCTGCGGGGCTTTTTTCTGTGTAGGGATGGGAGGACGGAGTTTCGCTCTTGTTGCCCAGGCTGGAGTGCGATGGTACGGCCTCAGCTCACTGCACCCTCTGCCTCCCGGGTTCAAGCAATTCTTCTGCCTCAGCCTCCCGAGTAGCTGGGATGACAGGTGCCCGCCACCACGTCCGGCTCATTTTTGTGTTTTTAGTAGAGATGGGGTTTCACCATGTTGGCCAGGCTGGTCTCGAACTCCTGACCTCATGATCCGCCCGCCTTGGCCTCCCAAAGTGCTGGGATGACAGGTGTGAGCCACCGCTGTGCCTGGTGGGAAAAAGATTTTAATTCTGTGTTCCCTACAACAATCTCACACACACACACACACACACACACACACACACACACACACACACAATTATTCCAAGCGCGGCTGCCGAAAGCTTACTTACTGCACCTGCAGGAAAATTTACTTAAACCCAATCCCACCCAAAGAAGCAAAATCTCAATAACTCAGAGATAGCATGTCATCCTTCAAGCCAAGGGGCCCACGGGAAACCTGCGACAGTAGCATTCTCCACTATCTGCAGGGACATCAGAAACCAACCACACCTCAGGACACCTCTCACATTGTTCCAGTAACGAGAAAAGCAAACACATAGCCGAGGGAGGGGGCCTTCGGGTAACCGCACAGAGAGTTTCAAAATTCAAACGTACTTTGGACACAGAGTAATGTTGTGAGAAATGGGAAAGTTCTTCTTCAAAGATTATAAAAAGTCACAATTTCTTACTCTAAGATTGCTACCCCCATTATTGTGTGTGTGTGTGTGTATATATATTCTATAAGATTGCTAGCCACTATTACTGTGTGTATATATACTCTGTAAGACTGCTATCCACAATTAGTGTGTGCATATATATTCTCTAAGAACATATATATTCTATAAGAATATATATACACACACACTGTAAGATTGCTATCCACTATTAGTGTGTGTGTGTGTATATATATATACATGCTACGAGATTGCTATCCATATTAGTGTATGTATATATATACACACAATAAGATTGCTATGCACTATGTGTGTGTATATATATACACACACTATAAGATTGCTATCCACTATTAGTGTGTATGTATGCACACTATAAGATTTCTATGTACTATTAGTGTGTGTATATATATACACTGTAAGATTGCTATCCACTATTAGTGTGTGTGTATATATATATACACACACACACACACAAACTGTAAGATTGCTATCCACTATTAATGTGTGTGTATATATATATATATCACTACAAGATTGCTATCCACTATTAATATGTGTGTGTGTATATATATATCACTACAAGATTACTATCCACTATTACTGTATAATATATGTATGTACACTATAAGATTGCTATCCACTGTTAGCATATATATACACACACTATAAGATTGCTATTCATTATTAGTATATATATATACACACTATAACATTGGTATCCATTATTAGTGTGTGTATATATATATACACACACTATAAGATTGCTATCCACTATTAGTGTGTGTGTATATATATACACTATAAGATTGCTATCCACTATTAGTGTGTGTGTATATATATATACACACACAGACTATAAGATTGCTATCCACTATTAGTGTATATATATATACACTCTATAAGATTGCTATCCACTATTAATGTGTGTGTATATATATATATATCCACTACAAGATTGCTATCCACTATTAGTGTGTAATATATATATATACACATTATAAGATTGCTATTCACTGTTAGTGTATATATATACACACTATAAGATTGCTATCCACTATTAGTATATATATATACACACACACACTATAAGATTGCTATCCACTATTTGTGTGTGTGTATATATATATACACATATATATATACACTATAACATTGCTATCCATTATTAGTGTGTATATATACATATACACATACACTATAAGATTGCTATCCACTATTAGTGTGTATATATATTTTAAAAAGACGAAATGCTTTATTCTTTGTTTTTTAAAAAAAGAAAGAAAGAAAATCCTCTGAAAGCCAGATAAGGTGGCTCACGCCTGTCATCCTAGCACTTTGGGAGGCTGAGGCAGGTGGATATATATATATACACACACACACACACACACACACTATAAGATTGCTATCCACTATTAGTGTGTGTGTATATATATACACTATAAGATTGCTATCCATTATTTGTGTGTGTGTGTATATATATATACACTCTATAAGATTGCTATTCACTATTAGTGTGTGTATATAAATCTATACATATATACACTAGGATTGCTATCCACTATTTGTGTGTGTGTGTGTATATATATCCCAGCCCATACTGCCTCTGCCATTTCTTATTTGCAGATGCTTCCTTAACAATCCCTGGGCAACTTCTTTTTCTTCCTTTGTTCTGTTCCCCTTACCCAATTAAAAAAATTTTAAACTTGAGGCAGAAGAAAGGCGTGAACCCGGGAGGCAGAGCTTGCAGTGAGCCGAGATCGCACCACTGCACTCCAGCCTGGGCCACAGAGCGAGA
Source organism: Macaca thibetana thibetana (assembly GCF_024542745.1). Classification (NCBI taxonomy): domain Eukaryota; kingdom Metazoa; phylum Chordata; class Mammalia; order Primates; family Cercopithecidae; genus Macaca; species Macaca thibetana. Next base: position 12,399,742 of record NC_065599.1, on the reverse strand, counting down.
CTCCGTCTCAAAAAAATTAAAAAAAAATAAATAAATTCTTAAACTAATAGCCAATTGGGTAAAGTGTAAAATGTGACGTCGTATTCTAGCCGATGGAAAGTGGACACAGCAGTAGGATAGATGCCTCAGGTTATAAATAACTGTCTCGTTTGTTCGGTGTGCTCTCGTGGCTGGACAGCTGTTGAATAGCACAGAAAGGAAAGCTCATCTTGCTGAGAGATCATTCGTTCCTGTGTTGATTCTTTTTTGTGTGTGACACCAAAAAGTCCATTTCCAACAATGTGTAAACCCGGAAAATCTGAGACAGGTGGGGACATAGCTTTTTTTGTTTTGGTTTGGTTTTTTTGTTTTGTTTTTTTGTTTTTTCCTGTTGAGGGAGGGAGGGGTGGTTCGGAGTCTCGCTCTGTCGCCCGGGCTGCAGTGCAGTGGCGCGATCTCGGCTCACTGCCACCTCCGCCTCCCGGATCCTGGTTCAAGCGATTCTCCTGCCTCAGCCTCCCGAGTAGCTGGGATGACAGGCACCTGCCACCACGCCTGGCTAATTTTTGCATTTTTAGTAGAGGCTGGGTTTCTCCATGTTGGCCAGGCTGGTCTTGAACTCCTGACCTCAAGTGATCCACCCGCCTCGGCCTCCCAAAGTGCTGGGATAACAGGCGTGAGCCACCATGTCTGGCCACAACTTGGTTTTATACATTTTAGGGAGGCAGAATTTGCAGTGAGCTGAGATCATGCCACTGCACTCCAGCCTGGGTGACACAGTGAGACTCGGTCTCAAAAATAAATAAAGAAGTACAGGATGGGCACAGCAGCTCGTATGTATATGTATGTCTATACACACACACACACACACTCTCTGTAACATTGCTATGCACTATTTGTGTATATATATACACACACACACACTCTGTAACATTGCTATGCACCATTTGTGTATATATATACACACACACACTCTGTAACATTGCTATGCACTATTTGTGTATATACACACACACACACTCTGTAACATTGCTATGCACTATTTGTGTATATATATACACACACACACTCTGTAACATTGCTATGCACTATTTGTGTATATATATACACACACACACTCTGTAACATTGCTATGCACCATTAGTGTGTGTATATATACACACACACAGATACACACACTCTGTAACATTGCTATGCACTATTTGTGTATATATATACACACACACACTCTGTAACATTGCTATGCACCATTAGTGTGTGTATATATATACACACACACACAGATACACACACTCTGTAACATTGCTATGCACTATTTGTGTATATATATACACACACACACTCTGTAACATTGCTATGCACTATTTGTGTATATATATACACACACTCTGTAACATTGCTATGCACTATTTGTGTATATATATACACACACACACACACACTCTCTGTAACATTGCTATGCACTATTTGTGTATATATATACACACACACACTCTGTAACATTGCTATGCACCATTAGTGTGTGTGTATATATACACACACACACAGATACACACACTCTGTAACATTGCTATGCACTATTTGTGTATATATATACACACACACACTCTGTAACATTGCTATGCACCATTAGTGTGTGTATATATACACACACACACAGATACACACACTCTGTAACATTGCTATGCACTATTTGTGTATATATATACACACACACACATACACACACTCTGTAACATTGCTATGCACCATTAGTGTATATATATACACACACACACAGATACACACACTCTGTAACATTGCTATGCACTATTAGTGTATATATATACACACACACACAGATACACACACTCTGTAACATTGCTATGCACTATTAGTGTGTGTATATATACACACACACACACTCTGTAACATTGCTATGCACTATTTGTGTATATATATACACACACACACACTACACACACTCTGTAACATTGCTATGCACTATTTGTGTGTATATATATACACACACACACAGATACACACACTCTGTAACATTGCTATGCACTATTAGTGTGTGTATATATACACACACACACTCTGTAACATTGCTATGCACTATTTGTGTATATATATACACACACACACTCTGTAACATTGCTATGCACTATTAGTGTGTGTATATACACACATACACACAGATACACACACTCTGTAACATTGCTATGCACTATTTGTGTATATATATCACACACACACACTCTGTAACATTGCTATGCACCATTAGTGTGTGTATATACACACACACACACAGATACACACACTCTGTAACATTGTTACACATATACACACACACACTCTGTAACATTGCTATGCACTATTTGTGTATATATATACACACACACACACTCTGTAACATTGCTATGCACTATTAGTGTGTGTATATATACACACACACCCCATAAGATTGCTATCAACTATTAGTGTCTATATATACATATATGTATACCATAAGATTGCTGGCCAGGCGCGGTAGCTCACGCCTGTCATCCCAGAACTTTGGGAGGCCGAGGCGGGCGGATCACGAGGTCAGGAGATCGAGACCAGCCTGGCTAACATGGTGAAACCCCGTCTCTACTAAAAATACAAAAATTTTAGCCAGGCCTGGTGGCAGGTGCCTGTAATCCCAGCTACTCGGGAGGCTGAGGCAGGAGAATCACTTGAACCCGGGAGGTGGAGGTTGCTGTGAGCCAAGATTGTGCCACCGCACTCCAGCCTGGGCAAGAGAGCAAGACTCTGTCTCAAAAAAAAAAAAAAAAAAAGTAGAAGCTAACCAGATGGGGTAGGGAGAGGGGGGCAAGGGTTGAAAAACTTACTATTAGGCCTGGTGCGGTGACTCACACCTTAATCCCAGCACTTTGGGAAGGCAATGCAGGTGGATCACAAGGTCAGGAGTTCAAGAGCAGCCTGACCAATATGATGAAACCCTGTCTCCACTAAAAATACAAAAATTAGCTGGTCGTGGTGGTGGCAGGTGCCTGGAGTCCCAGCTACTCGGGAGGCTGAGGCAGGAGAATCACTTGAACCCAGGAGGCGGAGGTTGCAGTGAGCGGAGATGGCACCACTGCACTCCAGCCTGGGCGACAGGAAGGAAACTCCATCTCAAAAAGAAAAAGAAAAGAAAGAAAAAAGAAAAAGTCACTGTTGGATACTATGTTCAGTATCAGGGTAACCAGATCCTTCATACCGCAAACCTCAGCATCACGCAATGCACCCACGTAACACACCTGCACATGTACCCAGACCTGAAATAAACGTTGAAGAAAGAAACAGGTGAAAATGCTTTAATTTCAGTTTTTCTCTCTTGTCTTCACTTGGTGGAGCGTAACAGAAGAAGTCAAGGTGAAATGAGGGCCGGGCGCGGTGGCTCACGCCTGTCATCCCAGCACTTGGAAGGCCGAGGTGGGCGGATCACGAGGTCAGGAGATCGAGACCATCCTGGCTAACACGGTGAAACCCCGTCTCTACTAAAAATACAAAAATTAGCCGGGCGTGGTGGCGGGTGCCTGTAGTCCCAGCTACTCGGGAGGCTGAGGCAGGACAATGGCGTGAACCTGGGAGGCGGAGCTTGCAGTGAGCCGAGATCGCGCCACTGCACTCCAGCCTGGGCCACAGAGCGAGACTCTGTCTCAAAAAAAAAAAAGATGAAATGCTTTATTCTTTGTTGGAAAAAAAAAAAAAAGAAAATCCTCTGAAAGCCGGATCAGGTGGCTCACGCCTGTCATCCCCGCACTTTGGGAGGCTGTGGCGGGTGGATCACCTGAGGTCAGGAATTTGAGACCAGCCTGGTCAACGTGGTGAAACCCCGTCTCTGCTAAAAATGCAAAAGTTAGCCAGGTGCAGTGGTGCATGACTGTAGTCTCAGCTACTCAGGAGGCTAAAGCAGGAGGATCGCTTGAACCCAGGAGGTGGAGGTTGCAGTGAGCTGAGATCCGGCCACTGCTCTCCAGCCTGGGCAACAGAGTGAGACTCCGTCTCAAAAAAAAAAAAAATTCCTCTGAGATCTGGGCATGGTGGCTCACGCCTCTAATCCCAGCACTTTGGGAGGCTGAGGCAGGTGGATCACCTGAGGTCAGGAGTTTGAGACCAGCCTGGCCAACATGGTGAAACCCTATAGCAAGTAAAAAAAAAAAATTAGCCAGGCATGGTGGCAGGCACCTGTAATCCCACCTACTCAGGAGGCTGAAGCAGAAGAATTACTTGAAGGGAGGTGGTGGCTCACGCCTGTCATCCCAGCACTCTGGGAGTTCAAGGCGGGTGGATCGCCTGAGGTCAGGAGTTCGAGACCAGCCTGGCCAATGTGGTGAAACCCCGTCTCTACTAAAAAATACAAAATTAGCCGAGCCTGGTGGCGGGCACCTGTAATCCCAGGTACCCAGGAGGCTGAGGCGGGAGAATCCCTTGAACTAGGGGGGCAGAGGTTGCAGCGAGCCGAGATCGTGCCACTGACCTCCATCCTGGGCAACAGAGTGAGACTTCGTCTCCAAACAAACAAACAAAAATTTCTCAGAGAATCCAGTCCTATGGACATGGAACACGGACGGAACTGGGGGCTCACAGAGCGCGGAAGATGGTCTTAGAGCATTTTGGACGTCCTGCCTTGGGGTTTACGTCACAACGTTCAGGCACAAAAGGGAACTGGGAGACCGTCTCCTCCAGTAACTGGCTCCCATCCGCCATCAAGCCTTTGAACAGAGAGACCCACGTGGGGGAAACTGAACCTAAGAGCATCTTCATTAGGCGGTGAGGCTCCTACCCCTACCATCACTGGAGGGGACCATCCCCGTCCATGGTGGTGTGGAGTCCCCGGGACACTCCCCTCGGTCTTTAAACGTCAACGTGGATCCTGACGTTGGCTTTGACAGCTGTCTGTCCATCATAACGCCACATACGAGCTGTCATTCATCACAAAGGTAAAGCCCCCAAGAGTGACCACATCACCGCCTTGCAGGGGCGGCTGGTGGGGAAGCAGGAGGGATCCCCCAGAGGCCTTTCCGTCCTCGGTCTGTGGGTCCGGCGTCCTGGGTGACTCGGCTTCCGTCTTGGCCAACTGGACCACCAGAGACTCCTCAGGGCCACCTTCTGGCTCTGCACCTGCTATCTTGTGGAGGTGGGCCACGTTCTGGGTGTCTGTGATCCACTCCTACCAGGAGGAAACGTTCTAGCTCAAACACAACAGACACACCACAGATAGCGTCCACATGGTACCCACCGCAGACGTCCCCGGAACCGGGCGGCCTCCCACGGAAGCCACGCCGTTCCCAATGGAACAGAAAAGCCGTCCCGTCTGGGAGGTCTAAGTCCCCTCCAAAGCTCTTGTCTGGGGCATGCGGGGGCTCTGAAACGGACACCCTTCTAAACCAAAAATAAAATTCTTTTTTTGTTTTTTTTTGGAGACAGAATTTCACTCTTGTTGCCCAGGCTGGAGTGCAATGGCGTGATCTCGGCTCACCGCCACCTCTGCCTCCCAGGTTCTAATCGATTCTCCTGCCTCAGGCTACTGAGTAGCTGGGATTGCAGGTGTTCACCACCGCACGTGGCTAATTTTGTATATTTAGTAGAGACGGGGTTTCTCCGTGTTGGCCAGGCTGGTCTCGAACTCCCGACCTCAGGTGATCCACCCGCCTCGGCCTCCCAAAGTGCTGGGATCAAAGGCATGAGCCACCGCGCCCGGCCCCCAAAAATAAAATTCTAAGCCCTGCAACAGACTGACGGACTCTCCACTCGGTCAAGGCGATTCCAAAGTTATCTTAAAACCTAGTTTGAGACATCACGGGAAGTCAGAGTTGGACACATGCTTCCTTCTACCCTGTTCCCTTTGAAATTCAGACACAACCAAGCAGCATTAAAATCAACACACAGGCCGGGCACGGTGGCTCATGCCTGTCATCCCGGCACTTTGGGAGGCCGAGGTGGGTGGACTTGAGTTCGAGACCAGCCTGGACAACATGGTGAAAACCCATCTCTACTAAAAATACAAAAATGAGCCGGGTGTGGTGGCAGGTGCCTGTCATCCCAGCGACCCAGGAGGCTGAGGCATGAGAATCGCTTGACCCCGGGAGGCAGAGGTTGCAGTGAGCGGAGATCGCGCCCCTTTTATTTCCTCTTTCCTTTCTTTCTTTTTTTTTCTTTCTCTCTTCCTTTTTCTTTTCTTTCTTTCCTTCTTCTCCTTCTTTTCTTTCCTTCTTTCCTTCTTTCTCTTTCTTTCTTTCTTTCTCTCTTTCTCTCTCTCTCTTTCTCTCTTTCTCTCTCTTTCTTTCTTCTTTCTTTCTTTCTTTCTCCCCTTCCTTCCTTTCTTCCTTCCTTCCTTTCTCTCTCCCCCTTTCCTCCCTCCCTCCCTCCTTCCCTTCCTTCCCTCCTTTTTTTTTTTTTTTTTTTTTTTCTTGACAGAGTCTGGCTCTGTTCCCCAGGCTGGAGTGCAGTGGCACAATCTCAGCTCACCGCAACCTCTGCCTCCACGGTTCAAGCGATTCTCCTGCCTCAGCCTCCAGAGTAGCTGGGATTACAGGCGCCCGCCACCACGCCTGGCTAATTCTTGTATTTTTAGTAGAGACGGGGTTTCACCACGTTGGCCAGACTGGTCTCAAACTCCTGACCTGAAGTGATCCACCCGCCTCGGCCTCCCAAAGTGCTGGGATGACAGACGTGAGCCACCGCGCCTGGCCCTAAATATCGTTCCCTAAAAGGGTCGCTCAGGGAGATATGAGTGTGGGCACGGTGCACCTGCTTGGTGGAGAGGAGAGAAGACACAAGGAGAGGGTGGATACCTGGAAGTTCCCTTGGTGTATCTCAAAGAGCCCAGGGAAGGTGGATTTCGGGTCTGGCACGCTGGGCATGAGAAATTTCTTCACTCTGAAATAGAGACGGAGAATGTGGTCAGGTCAGCCACCGTCCCCCAAGCAGGGCTGGGAAGAACCACGTGCAGGGTATGGACCCCGGGGAGACACCAAGAATGGGAGGGCAGGGCCTTCCGCGTGGATACATGTGTCTCCTCACCCTCCCCAGGGACCCTGCCTCTGGGGTCCTCACAAAGTTCCCACCAGGAGGCTGGGCGCGGTGGCTCACGCCTGTCATCCCAGCACTTTGGGAGGCCAAGGCGGGCGGATCACCTGAGGTCAAGAGATCGAGACCAGCCTGACCAACATGGTGAAACCCCGTCTCTAGTGAAAATACAAGAAAAAAATTAGCCAGGGCACCTGTAGTCCCAGCTACTCGGGAGGCTGAGGCAGGAGAATGGCGTGAACCCGGGAGGCGGAGGTTGCAGTGAGCCGAGATCGCACCACCGCACTCCAGCCTGGGCCACACAGTGAGACTCTGTCTTTAAAAAAATAAATAAATAAAAATACAAAAATTAACTGGGTGTGGTGGCAGACGCCTGTAATCCCAGCTACTCAGGAGGCTGAGGCGGGAGAATCGCTTGAACCCGGGAGGCGAAGGTTGCAGTGAGTCAAGACCATACCATTGCACTCCAGCCTGGGTGACAGAGTGAGACTCTGTCTTAAAAATATAAAAGTTCCGGCCGGGCGCGGTGGCTCAAGCCTGTAATCCCAGCACTTTGGGAGGCCGAGACGGGCGGATCACGAGGTCAGGAGATCGAGACCATCCTGGCTAACACAGTGAAACCCCATCTCTACTAAAAATACAAAAAACTAGCCGGGTGAGGTGGCGGGCGCCTGTAGTCCCAGCTACTCCGGAGGCTGAGGCAGGAGAATGGCGTGAACCCGGGAGGTGGAGCTTGCAGTGAGCTGAGATCCGGCCACTGCACTCCAGCCCGGGCTACAGAGCAAGACTCCGTCTCAAAAAAAAAAAAAAAAAAAAAAAAAAAAAGTTCCCACCAGGAATAAGGTGTGATGAACAGTGAGCCACGTCCTGTGCACACAACGGATTTGCATTAAATACGTGGTTATTTGCATCTTGTTGATGAGATGGGCTGAAATGAGACCGTCATCTTGAAAATTCCTATGTTGAAATTCTAATCCTCAACCTCACAATGAAACTATATTTGGAAATGGGGGAGGGGGTCTCTAACAAGGTGATGATGGTAAAATGAGGTCACTAGGGAGGGTCTGTTTCAACAGGGCTGAGGTATTTATAAGAAGAGGAGGTTGGCCGGGTGCGGTGACTCACACCTGTCATCCCAGCACTTTGGGAGGCCGAGGTGGACGGATCTCCTGAGGTCAGGAGTTCAAGACCAGCGTGGCCAATATGGTGAAAGCCCGTCTCTACTAAAAATACAAAAATTAGCCGGGCGCGGTGGCACACACCTTTAGTCCCAGCTATTCAGGAGGCTGAGGCAGGAGAATGGCTTGAACCTGGGAGGCAGAGGTTGCAGTGAGCCAAGATCGTACCACTGCACTCCAGCCTGGGCGACAGAGCAGGACTCCATCTCACAATAAACACACACATAAATAAATGAATAAGAAAAATGACTCAACCTCCCAGCTACTTGGGAGGCTGAGGCAGGAGAATCGCTTGAACCTGGGAGGCGGAGGTTGCAGTGAGCCGAGATCACGCCACTGCACTCCAGCCTGGGCGACAGAGCGCGACTCCATCTCAAAATAAATACACACATAAATAAATAAAGAAGAAAATGACTCAACTCCCCAGCTACTCAGGAGGCTGAGGCAGGAGGATGGCTTGAACCCGGGAGGCAGAGGTTGCAGTGAGCCGAGATCGCACCACCGCACTCCAGCCTGGGTGACAGAGCGTGACTCCATCTCAAAATAAATACACACATAAATAAATAAGAAAATGACTCACCCTCCACATTTTTGAAAAGCTCTCTCTGGGGTCTGAAAGAATATTGTTTCGGCTAGATCTCTAACTGGATCCAAAGCTGAAAATTCAGTCACAGCTTGAGCAACGACAATACCAGACCTTGTACAATTCTTCTTGCTGCCGTCACCAAGCTGCCCAGCTTTACCTGCGCTGCTTTTCTTTTTGAGAGACGGAATCTCGCTCTGTCACCCAGGCTGGAGTGCAGTGGTGCAGTCACAGTTCACTGCAGCCTTAAACTCCTAGCCTCAAGCCATTCTTCCGCCTCGGCCTCCCAAGTAGCTGGGACTACAAGAACATGCTACCATGCCCGGCTCATTTTGTGTTTTCTTTGTTTCAGACAGAGTTTCACCCTTGTCACCCAGGCTGGAGTATAATGGTGCAATCTCAGCTCACTGCAACCTCCACCTCCTGGGTTCAAGCGATTCTCCTGCCTCAGCCTCCGGAGTAGCTGGGACTACAGGCGTGTGCTAGTGCACCCGGCTAATTTTTATATTTTTAGTAGAGGTGGGGGTTTTGGAATGTTGGCCAGGCTAGTCTCGAACTCCTGACCTCAGGTGATCCACCCGCCTCAGCCTCCTAAAGTACTGGGATGACAGGTGTGAGCCACTGCACCTAGCCGAACTAATTTTTTTGGTTTTTTTTTTTTTGAGACGGAGTCTCGCTCTGTCACCCAGGCTGGAGTGCATTGGTGTGATCTCGGCTCACTGCAGCCTCCGCCTCCCAGGTTCAAGTGATTCTCCTGCCTCAGCCTCCCGAGTAGCTGGGATTACAGGTGCACGTCACCACGCCCGGCTAATTTTTGTGTTTTTATTAGAGATGGGGTTTCACCATGTTGGCCACGCTGGTGGCCAGGATGATCTCAATCTCTTGACCTCGTGATTCACCTGCCTCAGCCTCCCAAAGTGCTGGGGTCACGGGCGTGAACCACTGCATCCAACCCTAATTTTTGTATTCTTAGTAGAGATAGGATTTCACCATATCGGCCAGGCTGGTCTCGAACTGGTGACCTTGTGATCTGCCCGCCTCGGCCTCCCAAAGTGCTGGGATTACAGGTGGGAGCCACCGCGCCCGGCCCCTCCGAAATTTCTTGCAATGCACTGTCAGAAAAGTGGACGTTGTATTGGAAACTGAAGCCCAGTGAAATGATTCTGTCAGGGCTATTAATATTTTCTCCCACTTCACAGATACTCTGCAAGCAAAATCCTCCACCCATGCCTGGCAGGTGTCCTCCTTACCTCCATAATTTCCGTAAAGACAGAAGGAGAAGACACACCATCAGAAGGATGGCCAGGCTGGAAACTAACATAAATTTGGACAGCTTCGGTTTGGGAGGCGTGCGAGGCTCTGGGCACGAATCTGAAACGAAACAAAAAGGCTGCTGTGCATTTTCAACATGATGGTTCATCTCCTCCCCAACCACCCTCCTCACTGTTTCGTGTTTTTTTTCTTCTTCATTGTTTATTTGTTGTTTCGGGTTTTTTTGGTTTTTTTGTTGTTGTTTTTTGTTTTTTTTTTTTTTTTTGTAAATATTAGTGTCAGCAAATCTTTTACTTACTTTTTTTTTTTTTTTTTTGAGACAGAATCTCACTCTGTCGCCCAGGCTGGAGTGCGGTGGCGCGATCTCGGCTCACTGCAACCTTCACCTCCCAGATTCAAGCGATTCTCCTGCCTCAGCCTCCTGAGTAGCTGGGACTACAGGCAGCCGCCACCACGCCCAGCTAATTTTTTGTATTTTTTAGTAGAGACGCGGTTTCTCCGTGTTGGCCAGGCTGGTCTCGAACTCCGGACCTCAGGTGATCTGCCTGCCTCGGCCTCCCACAGTGCTGGGATCACAGGCTTGAGCCCCTGGGCCCAGCCCAGTCTGGTATTTTTAATACAGTGATTCTCCTGCCTCAGCCTCCTGAGTAGCTGGGACTACAGGCGTCCGCCACCACACCAGGCTAATTTTTGTATTTTTAGTAGAGATGGGCCTTAATTTTTTTTAATGAAGTTAGTGTCAACAAATTTTGATTCCTATGGAAAATATTCTGGAAAGAGACACTGTCTCTGGACGAGAACACATCCCACAGCCATTCCCAGGAAGTAAGGGCAGGTTCCACATGTAGCCTGTTGCTTGGGGTCTTTACAGCATATGAGAGCTTGCTTTTGGCTGTTGGTGGCTGTACGCCTGAAATTATGCCCCCTGAAAAGATACATTGAAAGCTGGGCATGGTGGCTCACGCCTTTAATCCCAGCACTTTGGGAGGCCGAGGCGGGCGGATCACAAGGTCAGGAGTTTGAGACCAGCCTGGCCAATACGGGGAAACCCGACTCTACTAAAAATACAAAAGTTAGCCATGCTTGGTGGTGCGTGCCTGTAATCCCAGCTACCCGGGAGGCTAGGGCAGGGAACGGTATGAACCCAGGAGGCAGAGGTTGCAGTGAGCTGAGATCACACCACTGCACTCTAGCCTGGGCGACAGACTGAGACTCTGTCTCAAAAAAAAAAAGAAGGAAAACTAGCCCGAGTGAAAGCAGGCAGGGAGCAAAGCAAGGAGCGGAATTGCTTGTTGCTTTCAGATGGAGCCCTGGAGGATGAGAGAAGACTGAGCTTGCTCAGACACATGCTCTGCTCACAAACACCCTCCCTCCCACCTCCCAAGAAGGCAGGACACTGTCGGTGGTTATGGCTACTCCAGCCCGGTGACAAGGTTATGCGGCCCTGCTGCGTAACAAACATTACCGCGAGTCTCGCCTCTCTGCCAGCACGTCACCTCTGACCAGTCGCTCGGGTACGTGTCCGGCCCATACGCATCCTCCATGGCCTTCACCCGGGCCCGGAAAGCATAACACTTCTCGGCATCCAAGTCTTCTATAGTGACATTGCAGGTATTTTCCTGTTTGGACTGGAGAAACAAACACACACACACACACACACACACATACATACACAATGATTAGTGATGTAACCTGTGAGTCTGGAGTCTTCCTTCCGGTGGGTTCATGGTCTCGCTGACTTCAAGAATGAAGCTGCAAGGCCGGGCGCGGTGGCTCACGCCTGTCATCCCAGCACTTTGGGAGGCCGAGGTGGGTGGATCAGCTGAGGTCGCCAGTTTGAGACCAGCCTGGCCAACATGGTGAAACCCCGTCTCTACTAAAAATACAAAAATTAGCCGGGCGTGGTGGTGGATGCCTGTAATCCCAACTACTCGGGAGGCTGAGGCACCAGAATGGCTTGAACCCGGGAGGCAGAGGTTGCAGTGAGCCGAGCTCGTGCCACTGCACTCCAGCCTGGGCAACAAGAGCAAAACTCCGTCTCAAAAAAAAAAAGAATGGAGCCGTAGACCTTCTCGGTGAGGGTTACAGCTCTTAAAGGTGGCACGGACCCGAACAGTGGGCAGCAGCAAGATTTATTGTGAAGAGCGAAAATTTATCGTGAAGACCGAAAATTTATCATGAAGACCGAAAATTTATCGTGAAGACCGAAAATTTATTGTGAAGACCGAAAGAACAAATTTCCACAGTGTGGAAGGGGACCCAGATGGGTTGCTGCTGCTGGCTGGGGCGGCCAGTTTTTAATTCCCTTATTTGTCCCCGCCCATGTCCTGCTGATTGGTCCATTTTACAAACCTCTAGCTAGCTGCAGAGTGCTGATTGGTGCATTTTTACGGAGCACTGATTGGTCCATTTTACAAACCTCTAGCTAGCTGCAGAGTGCTGATTGGTGTGTTTTTATGGCGTGCTGATTGGTCCATTTTACAAACCTCTAGCTAGCCGCAGAGTGCTGATTGGTGCATTTTTACAGAGCACTGATTGGTCCATTTTACAAACCTCTAGCTAGCTGCAGAGTGCTGATTGGTGTGTTTTTATGGCGTGCTGATTGGTCCATTTTACAAACCTCTAGCTAGCCGCAGAGTGCTGATTAGTCCCTTTTTATGGAGCACTGACTGGTGCATTTTACAAACCTCCAGCTAGTCGCAGAGCACTGATTGGTGCGTTTTTACAGAGCAGTGATTGGCGCATTTTACAAACCTCTAACTAGCCACAGAGTGCTGATTGGTGCATTTTTATGGTGTGCTGATTGGTCCATTTTACAAACCTCTAGCTAGCTGCAGAGTGCTGATTGGTGCGTTTTTACGGAGCACTGATTCGTGCATTTTACAAACCTCTAGCTAGCCGCAGAGTGCTGATTAGTCCCTTTTTATGGAGCACTGACTGGTGCATTTTACAAACCTCCAGCTAGTCGCAGAGCACTGATTGGTGCGTTTTTACAGAGCAGTGATTGGCGCATTTTACAAACCTCTAACTAGCCACAGAGCGCTGATTGGTGCATTTTTATGGCACACTGATTGGCACATTTTACAAACCTCTAACTAGCCGCAGAGCACTGATTGGTGCCTTTTTATGGAGCACTGATTCGTGCATTTTACAAACCTCTAGCTAGCCGCAGAGTGCTGATTGGTGCATTTTTATGGCTCACTGATTGGCATATTTTAGCAAACTTCTAGCTAGCCACAGAGCGCTGATTGGTGCATTTTTATGGAGCACTGACTGGCGCATTTTACAAACCTCTAGCTAGCTGCAAAGCACCAATTGGTGCATTTTTACAGAGCAGTGATTGGTGCATTTTACAAACCTCTAGCTAGCCACAGAGTGCTGATTGGTGTATTTTTATGGAGCACCGATTGGTGTATTTTACAAACCTCTAGCTAGTCACAGAGTGTGTATATGTGTATATAT